>NW_007578443.1:239064-270965 GCF_000690725.1 Stegastes partitus
AGGGGACACCCTGGACAGGTCACCAGTCTATCACAGGGCTACACTTAGAGACAGACAACCAAGCACACTCACATTCACACCTACGAACAACTTAGAATCACCAATTAACCTCAACATGTTTTTGGACTGTGGGAGGAAGCCGGAGAACCCGGAGAGAACCTAGAGAGAACCTGGAGAGAATGTGGAGAGAACCCATGCTGCACAGGGAGAACATGCAAACTCCACGCGAACCGGCGACCTTCTTGCTGCGAGGAAACAGTGCTAACCACTGATCCACCTTGCAGCCCCATACAATTCATATCACAGTGCAAACTGTGTATTCAGGCCTAAACAAAATTAGAGGTATCGAACAATAGGGTTAAGGTTTCAGTTTCGACCTTGGTCAATTTAACAGGAAACACATATTCGAGAGGGTTTCATGCATTGGAATGTCCAAAAATACTCTTTCAAATGTCACTCAGTCACTAATTTTGAGTGACATTTGGACCATTTGACCTGACACGGATCAGTGCGTTCATGGCATACTGTCCACAAGCTTGTTGATGGTGTCAGTGTGCAGGAAGTCCAACTATTCAGTCAGATCCCAGAGTCAGAGTTTGTTTCACCTGGTAACTGGGACTCAGTATGTAATCATTGGACGTGGTCAAAAGTGATTGCTGATGTGTTTAAATAGACATAAAAAGAAGAATGTGTCTGAAAACAAAAATTACCCCCTCCCATCAGCGTGCGCCCACAAACACACACACATACACTCAACCGGCCAACCGGAAAGTGGGAAACATTGACCGTAGGTAAAGACTGAGGAAAGAGGGAGACATTAAAGGTGAATTTACCACCTTAAAGAAAAAAAATCGTTCTTGTGGTCATTTACAACCAGTGTCACCTTAATCCACTTAACTGACAAAAGTCCCTACTATATCCAGACATTTGTCATCTAGATTTTAGTGCAATTTCTTATATAGTACAAAAGTGTGTATCAGTGTTCATGTTTTTATATCAACTACAGCATAATTTTACAAAAAATATTAATTTTTTTGTGAAAACTGTATTTTTCNGTGTAACAAATCTTTTGTACGTCGTGGATCTCCACCGATGATCCAACGAGCCTCCTCTGTCCTTGCTCCTCCAGATGCATTTAAGGAATTGAGGCATCCTTCCTCGGCACACTAAGATCGATTTCGGGGTCACAGGCAGGAGGAGAAGAGGAGGCTCAAAGTAAAGAAATGAGATGAGGATATAGAACCTAGCTTATTTGCACCATGCCCTAAAGAAAGCATCTACAGTCCAGCTAGAACATGTCATTAAAATAACGTAATTAGAATGTACAGCCTCTTTCAGATATTCACCCGGTTCCATTATTCTGTCTGAATGCACACTTTTCCATAAGAGCTGCGCCTGCATCCTGACTATGTCACATTTCGGCATCACAACACAAGTCTAAACTGCACCCAGTCACGTTAATAACAAGCACAGGCAACAGTATTTGATTTGTGTGAAGTGATTTGGGAAATACTTTTTCCAAATTTTAGCACCAATATTCACCCGAGAACATAACAGGGACTACAAAAGAAACTGTTTGTGTACCCCACACACTCACACACAGCACGCCTTTCTTTTTCACTTTGCTCTACAGTTTCCAACCTTGTAGGAATTGAAAATGTCCATATTCAGAAAACTTTACTGCAATAAAAAACAGATACAAACAGCTTCGATTAACGGCACACACCAATAATAAATGTGATCTGGGTTTGTTTGTTTACTCCCGAACCATAGGACGTTAACCGGGAGCTGAAGTTTAGTTTCCCCCCTCTGAGTTTATCAAATACCAGCAGCAACATTCATATGTGTGTCTCCAAAGCAATGTGGAACAACAGCGCTGGCAAGAATGAATAAACTAGGCTATTAATTATTGGGACAGTTTGATAAGCTGCTCTTAGTTTAGATTTAGTTGCTTATTATTGCACCATAAATCACTTATTGTCTAATCTTGCATGAATGGCAAATATTGTGGTGGCTCTCTTCTTCACTGTTGGAGGAATGTCTGAATGAATCTCTGAGGAACATTACGAGAAGAGTGCCTTATATCTGAATAACATAACCAGCAATGTTACATATCCCATGTCTAACAACGGCTTATGGTGTGGTTGGATTGAAAAGACTTGCTTCTTTTTTCTTGGCGGAAAGTTTATTGAATTAGTTTCACGGACTTTCCCTTTAATAGTCTCGGATGCAGTTGTATTGCCAGGAACTCATTTGAAGCCACCTAATCCCTGATAAAAGGTTAGCATTTTCTGTGCTGTGGATTTCTTACACTAAATCAAAATGTAATAAGCCCACTTCCAGATGTTGTCACAGGACTTTGGTGTGATGAAGAATGTAACTTCTAGCAGGTGATCTGTTGCTGCTGCTGTTGCTTATGAGTCTTTGGTGAAGAGCACAATTTGTCATAAGCTCAGTGTGTTGCGTTTTAGCAATGATTTTCTATTTCAAACATACAGTACGTCGGGATTTAGAGCGATGGTTTTTTAAAGACTCCTTAAATTCAACTCAGCTATGTTGCTTTAACCTTCCTTTCACTTTTTCCAAACAGTGGGGAGCTTCACTGTTTTCCCTTTGCTCTGTGAGAAATAATCTTTCTACATCCAGGTTTGAACCATTTTATCATTTATTTCTCAGTAGACCGGTTTTAAAAACCCACAGATCCAAATGATTTCATGAATTCATCACAAGCGAATCACTTGAGATGTTTAAAGAATCAGATGAGCTTAAGTTTTGCATGGCCACTTTTATTCACACTGGAGACTTGAAGAATGTGCTTCCATAGCAACTACTGCAGTCTGCTGCAGACACTCACTGCTGCCTTCAAAGGTGTATGTGTGACGGTGGCATTTGAGATATTTTTGGCTACAACATACAGGCTTGTAATCTTTCAAAAATGATGGGCTGTTGTAATTTGGTGAACAATTTTTTTTTGTACTGTGTGAATGAGCCAAGATTATGGCCCTGCTCTGACTTTTGTTATTTCAGTATAGAGATTGCCCATAAAGCTGGAAAAAATATATATACATTTTTTACCTCTTCTCATGAAATGATTGTGGCAATATGATTTTTTCTTGATAGATAGAGTGTATATCATCTCAAAACTTTGTTGATATCACAATATACATACAATTCATCCATTCAGACAGACAACCAAGCACACTCACATTCACACCTATGGACAATTTAGAATCACTAAATAACCTCAACAGGTTTTTGGACTGTGTGGGAGGAAGCCGGAGAACCTGGAGAGAACCTAGAGAGAACCTGTAGAGAATATGGAGAGAACCCATGCTGCACAAGGGGAACATGCAAACTCCACGCGAACTGGCGACCTTCTTGCTACGAGGACACGGTGCTAACCACCGAGTCACCTTGCAGCTCCATACAATTCATATCACAGTGCAAACTGTGTATTCAGGCCTAAACAAAGTTGGAGGCATCGAACAATAGGGTTAAGGTTTCAGTTTCAGTTTTGACCTTGGTCAATTTAACAGGAAACACATATTGGAGAGGGTTTCATGCATTAGAATGTCCAATAATACTCTTTCAAATGTCACTCAGTCACTAATTCTGAGTGACATTTGGACCGTTTGACCTGACACGGATCAGTGCGTTCGTGGTGTACTGTCCACCAGCTTGTTGATGGTGTCGATGGGCAGGACATCCAACTATTCAGTCAGATCCCAGAGTCAGAGTTTGTTTCACCTGGTAACTGGGACTCAGTATGTAATCATTGCACCTGATCAAAAGTAATTGCTGATGTGTATAAATAGACATAAAAAGAAGAATGTGTCTGAAAACAAAAACTATTCGTTCTTGTGTTCATTTACAACCAGTGTCACCTTAATCCAGTTAACTGACAAAAGTCCCTGCTATATCCAGACATTTGTCTGTCATCTAGATTTTAGTGCAATTTCTTATATAGTACAAAAGTGTGTATCAGTGTTCATGTTTTTATATCAACTACAGCATAATTTTACAAAAAATATTAATTTTTTTGTGAAAACTGTATTTTTCAAAAGATTAGAGCAAGTTAAATGGGACAAAATACACATACAAGATTGTAGGGAAGTTTAAAAAATAAATAAATAAACCGGATTTAGACCCGTACGGATTTAGTCGACATATGAGACTCCTTCTCGAAATTGTTTGATTCTGGCTATGTTCTTGGCACTCCGTACGTGATGTGCAGTCTTGATCTGAGAGTCGTTTTGTTAATAAAGGAGGAAGTGCTGTGTCTGCACAGGCCTTTGATACTAGCTGTAGGCAACTCCCTCTCCTGGGTGAGGTATTAATAATATAGAGGAAGATCCAAGTGGAGAGGGAGCAAATGTGTCACTTTTAAAGCTTTGAGGAGATCTGTGGTGAAACCACCCACTGCAAGGCAACCTTACTTACTGTACCCCTGCCACCACGCAGCCCCGGTCCACTCCTCCGTGTCTCTTGTTCTGTTAGGAGTTATAAAGCTTGGAGCCTAAAATACATACTTGCTTCAGTCTATACTTTGTTGTTTGCTCTCACTCATGTAGGATGTAAGATAAACTTCATTGTTTACGCACTGAAACCCAGAATGACTACAAACTGTCTCAGAAAGATGATGTTCCTGTACAACTGAGCTCATGGTTTTACAGAAACATGCATCATGCTGTTGTTTGTGTGATTTTAACATATCATAAAAACCTGTCCTTGTTTTTCATTTGTTGTTTTTCTAAACCGCATTCAACCACGCTCCTCGTAGCCATGACTGATTCCAAGAACATTACTTTTTACATGTATGTGTCAGTTTTGTGAGTGACAGGACAATGTGGTTAATGTTGCCTACAGATCTAACAAACCTACATTCATCATTATCCAAGATAAAAGCCTGAAAAACTCATTTCTGTGTTTTAAAGTTATATATTTAGATTTTTTTTCCCCCATGAAAATAATGGCTTAGTCATAACTTTACACTGTTGCTTCCTCTAGAAAACCTCCACTCACCTCTCTATGGAACTACTTTCCTACCTTCAAGAATGCCGTCTTTCAGTTTGAGAGCATTACTTCTTAAATTTACATTCAGAATTTTTACCGATTTCCCTCCAAGCCATGCCTTCTGTCTCAAAGAGCTCTTGCAATAGGTACAAATCTGCTCTGTTTTTGCTAAGATGTGTTTGTATGCACTCAGAATTACTGTGGCTGCACAAATGTCCCGTACTTCTATTTTCCCTCCTTGTGCGGCACACTGCTTCTGGGCACTCACATCATTTTTGCTCTCAGATTTTTCTCTTGCTCTCAAATCTTCATGAAACAACCCTGTCAAAAGTCTCCAACCACGGAGCATGGGAGCTATGACACTGACCAGTAAAATCGTTGCTATCTCCTGTTGCTTTTTACAGCGTCCAGTACATATAATCCATATACCGATTAATGAAGCCGAAGCATACGCTCTATTAGGAAGATCTGTTCACCACGCTGTCACCAGCCCTCTCTTGACTTTGGCTATTCCCTCTGCACTATTCTCTCCTTCACTTCTGTTTTATCACCCTGTCAAAATCACTCCACGTCCAATCTTTACGTCACTTCTCTAATCCAATGTTCTGTCCGCCCCGATTGTGCAGGCCAATCAGCCTGTTGTTCCCACCTTTTAAACTGATTTCAATTCTATTACTCTTTCAGGGCACCAGAGCAAACCTCCATCAGACACCTGCCAACTCCACTTCACCAGCACCTGGAGTCTAGACTCCGCCACAGCCCTTTATATATATATATGTGTGAATATACACTCACATATAAACTGCCAGCAGGGATCAACCAAATCAAAGACCTTTGCTAAATATTTTGTTATAGTTGCCCATCGATGAGCAACTATAGAGTAATTGTTTGTTTTTGTGCGTTCTTTTTTTTGGTCTGTTAACAGTCCAGTGCATTACAAGAGAGGAGTTTGAACCTGAAACTTCATACATGACCTTGGTATGGGCCCGTCTCAGAGTGATTAGATGTTGGCGTGACTGCTACAGAGGTCAAAGGTCACATTTCCCAAAAAATAGCTCTGTGTGACTGAAAATAAGAAGTAAGTTTAGTATACTAACTTAGGAAGACATTCGAGGTCTATAAACTGGAGATATAACATATGACATTGAGACAAAGGTCAAGGTCACACTGAAGGTCGTAAATACCACAAATTTTAAATCCATTATAACTTGGAAAAGGTGTAAGATAAGCACATAGTTTTATTACAATCACACAGGAACCCATATTGGTGATGTGACATCTTACCTTGGACATCAAACTCAAGGTCATACATCTTAGTTGTAGGCGTAAATTACAGCAAAATGCTTCCCCTCCATGCAAACTATCTGTGTTACATCACAGACTAAGCTCTTGTTACATTATGCATCATTTTAAGGCAAAATCAAGGCAAGGTCATCCTCAAGTAGGTGCACAGTACAACACAGAATCAGGTAAACATGCATACATTGGGCTTTAATGGTGGTCACTTCAAATTAAAAACAAAAGTTAAAATGTACTTGGTAAAGGCATGTTTGCAGCATGGACATAAACCTGTGGTGATGTGTTTGGTTTTTAAAGTGTTATTTACACTTAGTAAAGGCACATTTTANCTCATGTATATACTGCCAGCAGGGATCAACCAAATCAAAGACCTTTGCTAAGTATTTTATTATAGCTGCCCATCGATGGGCAACTATAGAGTAATCATTTGTTTTTGTTTTGTAGTTTTTTCTTTTTTTTGGTCTGCTAACAGTCTAGTGCTTTACAGGAGAGGAGTTTGAACCTGAAGCTTCATACATGACCTCGGTATGGTCCCGTCTCAGAGTGATTAGATGTTGGTGTGACTGCTACAGAGGTCAAAGGTCACATTTCCCAAAAAATAGCTCTGTGTGACTGAAAATAAGACGTAAGTTTAGTATACTAACTTAGGAAGACATTCGAGGTCTATAAACTGGAGATAAAACATATGACCTGGAGGCAAATGTCAAGGTTACACTGAAGGTCGTAAATATCACAAATTTTAAATCCATTAAAACTTGGAAAAGGTGTAAGATAAACACATAGTTTCTTATTACAGTCACACAGGAACCCATATTGGTGATGTGACATTTGAAAGGTCAAGGTGCAACTCAAGGTCATACATCTTAGGTGCTTAGCTGTAGGCGTAAATTACAGCAAAACGCTTCTCCTCCATGCAAACTATCTGTGTAACATGACAGACTAAGCTCTTGTTACATCATGCATCATTTTAAGGCAAAATCAAGTCAAGGTCATCCTCAAGTAGGCACACAGTAAAACACAGAATCAGGTAAACATGCATACATTGGGCAACTATGTCCCTCTACTGAGGGCTCTCTAGTTTTAATGGTGGTCACTGAAAATTAAAAACAAAAGTTAAAATTTACTTGGTAAAGGCATGTTTGCAGCATGGACATAAACCTGTGGTGATGTGTTTGGTTTTTAAAGTGTTATTTACACTTAGTAAAGGCACATTTTACTCGGCAACAAACACCAAAATAAATGTCATCTTGCTTCTCTGTTGTTTAGGTCTGATCTGATGAATCCAGTTAAACAGTAACCACAGCGGGAGATATAAAAAAACCCTCTAATTTATCTTATTCTTTCCTCTAGCAAGATAATCCACTGTGCTATGGGGCTGCAACCTATTAGCCTGTAAAACATAAAGACACTGGTTATATGAGTTAACCATCGATGTAGTGCTGCTGCAGTGCAATAGAATGACAATCTGCTAGTTTTTATTTCCAAATTAGGAAATAGGATGTTCACTGTGTTGCTGAAAGACAACTAGCAGCGACCAGCAACTTTTAAGGTTTAATGTTTTCTTGCATGTTGCTCAGTGCATGGGAAATAGAATATTTACTGTTTACTTAACGTGGCTGATGTTCATCTACATTTTAAACTAATATGAGATCAAATCATAGCTATAGCACACAGAAGAGCCAACAAAATGAATGCTCAGAGGTTTCATATTGATATTTAAGTTGTGTTCAAGATAGATTTAAACATTCAGCAACATGCGAGAAAACATTCCTTGTACGGGACGCTCCAGAAAGTAAAGTCAGCACCACTGAGAAGACACAGCGTTGATTTCATTAGTCACATTCACAGCTGGCAAACTTTTGACAGGGTTGTTTCACAAAGATCTGAGAGTTGGAGCTGAAATCTGAGAGCGGAAACTCCATGAGCACGCAGTGTAAAAATGAGAAGACACACTGAAAACTAAAGCAAGCTTTGGGCTACTGATCAGAAGGTCAGGGGTTCAAGCTCCACCACTGGCAAGCTGGCACGGTTGGCCCTTGATCAAGGCCCTTAACCCTGTGTGCTCCAGGGATGCCTCACTATGGCTAACCCTGCACTCTGACCCCAGCCTGCTAACAAACTAACAAGATCATTTCCTCTTGCGGAATCAGTCATCATCATCATCATCATCATCATTGTGGCCTCAGCCGAGCTTCACGTCTTTGGTTTCAATCCATCCTGTTGGTGAGGCACGCGGAGAGCTCGGCTGAGATGGTCGCACCAGTGTCCCGCTTTAGGGTGTCCAGGAAGGTGGTGGCAGGTCTTCCCGGCTTCCGCCAGCCATGGGATGGCTCCCAAAGAACAAGCTGGCTGGCAGGAAGCTCCTTGTGGCGGTAACAGTGGCCGGCAATGCCAAGTCTCCTCCAGGCGATACGATCTGTGATGCGTGGCAGGTCACCATAGAGTGTGATGTTTGAAACATGGTCCCGCCAGCTGATGTCTTGAGCAGCCCGGAGCATCCTGGTATATATACCATCAAGAGACTTCTCCAGCGATGAGGGACTAGCATTCAGCATCGTACAGGAGAATGGACTCGACTGTCGCCGGAAAGAATCTGATCTTGAGCTCGAAAGGCTTGATCTCCACACCACACTCATACCGTTCAGCGCTTTCCAAGCCATCGCCTCGTGCACCCTGATGTCCTGGTTTGTGCTGTTTACCCAAGAGCCTAGATACTTAAAGTCGTTCAATCAATACAGCATAGAACATTTTGAAAAACCTGCTTTTACACTGAAAACATCAAGGCCATATGTAGGTACTCTACTTAACTCAAAGTCCTTCTGTTCATTCCAGCTATGAACACACCAGTATGCTTTATATTTTTAAAAAAGGAGTAAGCATTTGAGTCATCTGAAGCCTGAGTGAAGCATTTGATCTGTTAACCAAGTGGTTTTGCAAGTTTTCTGTATATATCAATTTAGCCTTGCAGCATGGTTGTTGTTAACCGAGAAGACGGAATAGAGACACAGGTGTGTTTAGGTTGAAATGACATTTTACCTTTTAAGAACCAAGGTTTCAATACCGTGTCAGGTTCACTCGATCATCTGAAAATATTGTAAACATAGCCACAATTCAGTTTTCATATTAATGCATTTCATTGAACTGTTAGGTAGGTTTTGCTTTTTCTGAATGGTTACGCAATTAATGGCAGAATGATGCTGTGTTCAGTTTCAGTACATGTGTGTTGAATTCCACTCTTCAATATAGCATTAATGTAAATGCCCAAACATTACGTGAGCACCTGTCTCTTAAAAACCACCATCACCGTTATCCAGAAATCCTCCAGTCTGTTAAACAATATGTTATGGCAACAGGAGCAATACTTTTTTTTCACTTTTATGTCACAATCAATGTTAAAGAATTAATGAAGCAGTAAAACATGCCCTTTTGCTAATCGAAACGACAACACAATATTCTTTCACCCCAAAATGCAATTAGTTGTGCTTTTAATCTTGCTTCTCAATATGGGAGCAGTCAACAAAGGTCAGAAACATTATTTATGGTCATGGTTTGCATTTTAAGTCTTTCTATGTCCTGACAGCAGTGACATGTTGAACATGATGCAAATCTAAACTGCATGAACACCACCTACGGGATAATATCAAGCAACACTGATGTAAATATTACAGTGAATTGCATAAATATATATAAAAAACAAACTAACTAAAAAATGCACTGTAACGTCTTAGACTGCATATAAATACAGGAAATGTGGTTTTGTAATTGTGTAAATACCTGCATGTCCAAACTATAATACTTAAAGTGCAATTATTCTAAGATGTTGCTTGTGTTTCAGGTTTAATGTCTGGTGTGGGGGATGTATATTCCAAACCAGATGTATTTTAGTTAATTTCAAAATGTCTTTAAATAGTCTGCAGTCTGTCCACAGACATCTGATGGAATATTAGGAATAAAACTACTTATACAAGCAATCATAAGTGAGCTCTATAAAGTCTTTTAGCCGAACTTACTCCACCTATGTACCTTGAATTGGAGAGAGCAGCATTATTTTGTCTAAGACCATTTATTATATCCCAAAGGGGATTGTGGATAGTATAGCAAAGTGATTATCCTCCTAAGACCTGGTGTCCACGTGTGTGGACATCACATTTTGGGTTATATTACCACAGTAGTTCTTTTTTTACTTTTATTTATATTTTTTTTTTTAGATTTTAGTATGATTAATGTATTACTGTTATTTATTTTTTAGTTTTATTTGTTTAGATTTTTATTTTTATATATATTTATTAAAATATCTTTTTATTTTTTTAATATATTTATTGAAATATATTTTTATTTTCTTTATATTTTAAATTTGAGCAGATCAAATAAAGATAAATAAAAAATGCATATCAAACAAGAGCTCAGGTCTTCAGAGGTTCAATTTAATTTCTTTAAAAATAATTAAGACAAACTTCCATAAATGTTAATACATGTAGACGTTGTAAGAAACATTTAAATAACAGTATACAAATAATACTTTTTAGACAGATATAGTATTTAAAGATCAGAAAATCCATGCTAGGATAAAGACTTCCTTACACCAGAATGCTGTTTTCAAATGGGAAAGTCTCGACTCAAAACTTTATCAGCTGCCTCTGCGTCTGGCACGAGGCTGCTGTAAACTGTAGCTGCCTCCTCCGGTTTCTGCTTTGCAATAAGCTCCCACTTGGGTTTGCGGTCTTTGTTATTCTGTGTAAATGACAGGAGGTACAAATACAAAACATCCCAATTTGTCGTGTGCAGCAAACACACCGCAAATTACTCCAAGGTAAAACTGACAAGAGAAGCTTTGTTTCAAAAAAATGCAACAGCAATAATTATAATAGCACATCTTGTACAGCCCATTTCATTCTTTGATTTTAAAGGATAAGGGCCCGCCAAGACTTGCTGCAGCCCCTGTTGGACCTCAGTGGAAAATGGACAAACAGTATAAAATTAATATTCTGTAGTTGTGGGACAAATCTTTCTCGATGCAGCCCACCCATGCAGCTTCCTTCCCTCGCTGCATCAATCCCCGCTGCAGTGTTGTTTGAATGTCCTTTTCCACTTCATCGGCGCTCTCTTTAGTCTGCACATTATTCATGTGTAACACTGACAGAAAGGGAGGACCTACACCAGTAACTGATCACAAATGTAGGCTGTTGTGTAGGAGCTGTACTGTACAGTGACAGCACTAGTCGCAGGAAGCAGCTGTAGATACAACTCATGGTAAGAAATAGATATTTTATTTATATCAGTGATGCATTCATCAGTGCAAAACCCTCACAGGTGCACAACACTAACAGAAGTGCCATACAGCATGCCTCTCGTGTAAATAGTTAATGCACTGGGAAGCACTTATAATCTTTTATACAACATGAGGTTAAAAAAAAAAGAAAAAGAACAGAGAAAGCAACTTGAGGCAACCTGGTGGTAAAGAGGTTTATTGTATAATAATGATGTCCCCTGACCATTTCCAGACAGAGACCTTTGTTGTAGCTCTCCACAGATGTCCTGTCCATCTGTACTTTCTGCCTATCTAAATGCTTTACATTTGAAAAACTAGGGTTATTATTATTTAAAAGCATGCACATTACTGCACAGAGACAAGGATATTAAAGTACCAGAAATGGCTTGACTGACTACACTTCACTGAATATCTAGTCAATGTCTTCTGTACAGTATGACAGACAGATAGTTGTGTAAAATCTGCTTCTTCCACAATTACCGCCCATTAGATTGAATTGTTTTCACTGTCAGTGCGTCCTGGAACACGTCGCTTTACTTGATCAGAAAATCAGGAACAATAATGATGATTTTTAAAGCTCACTTTCTCAGACATGTAATTTGCAGTTGTTGGTACAAGAGAGAGTTGTGGTTTGACAGCTTCCGCATCTTTGCCAACTGTCAACCCTAGAGCAATTCCAAACCACATTTTTGCAGGGCCTTTACTAACCGTTTTCCTGGAAATGTCACTCTCTCAAAATGTCCAACACTATTTTACCTTTATTCGTGGATAATTTTACATTCAAAAATTTGCAGTATTTTTTAAATGCAGCGTCTGCAGATGGGCGTCACCATGCCCTCCTCATCTAGTGTGGTCTCTGACTTTTTTTTTAAGTTTGACTTTGCCCTCATGAGACCCTGCAAGCACGTCTTCACAGGCAGGACATGAGAAATTCTCCCATCTTGAGCTGGCGATAAGTCCAATCCAAATCTCTAGAACTTCTCACAATGGATTTAAATAGTTTTCCTACCGCTTCTTTGGCAAGCTTTTGCACAAATGTGACCCATCTGCCCCAAATCAGTCGCATTGCGCCTGACGGTATTTGACGGCAATATGGAGCGTAATATTATATGTTACCTGCATGTAGAAAACAACTAAATGGACCGATCTAAGGAATAACCCAAAGTCAATATTTTATCATGTGTTAATTCAGGCTGTATCTTGGATATAGCCCAAGGTGCAATGTGACTGATTTTATGCAGATGGGTCACAAATGTGCTGAATATAAAACGCTGAGTCATTGTATGGTATCAAATATGTATTACTCTGCCAGCATGAACGGACAGCTTTCCAGCAACCTGATGAACACATCCACAATGCTGGGAATCAGCAACACCTTGGTACCTGTCGGACTCATCCCTGATGTCTAAACCTTTAGATGGTGAGGCCACCGAGTGGCAACTCCATGTTGTTTTTTCCGGTGGTGCTCCACTGAGCCACATGGGTCCAGACTTGGTCATGAGATGTTCACCAAAAACTTCCCCTCATGGTTTCCAGAAGGAAGTCCAAGTTTGTCTATTCAAAGTGAGTTGACAGCTGCTCCGTTTTGTGGATTTGTTGGAATTTTTGCATCATTCTTAGACATTACTGAATTGATACAATCACACTAATAAATATAGTAATGTTGGTGTTAGTATAAGGCTGCAAGGTGGTGCAGTTGGTGGCACTGTTGCCCTGTGATAGACTGGCGACCTGTCCAGGGTGTCCCCTGCCTTCACCCTAAGTCGACCGGGATAGACTCCAACCCCCCGCGACCCTAGTAAGGATTAAGTGGTGTATAGATGATGGCTGGATGGTGTTAGTATGTTGATAGAAAATCTTACCAATCATTTCGTAGGTCTCTTGAACATCAAGGCTTAAAAGCGCCTTCATAGAGACACAAGTTATCTGTGACTCAACATTACATTTTCATTTCCTGTGTTTATTCAGCACAATCAAAATAGTCTGAATATGAAATACGTGTGCCAGGTACATATGGCTCCATGCACACTGCCTACATTAAGAACAAACTGTTTCAATATTTTGACATTGATAGAAGTGTTTACCTTCTGTGCTGTCAAGTAAGCATTACATTAACAACGATTGAGCAGATTTTTTTTTTCTTTTTCCGGCTTTCAGAGTACACTATGAAGGCAAGAGTTGCTGGTAAAGGATTTAATTTGAAAAAGCAAGAGCAACAGACTGATGCAGTGTGATTTGCCATTACATACTCTTTACAGTGAGCTGCACAAATTAGCCTTGTTTCCTACAATTCACAGCAGGCAGAATGTTGCATGTTGCAGAAAACCCAATTATCCCACAAAACATGTCAAGGAGTATTATCAATACATTTAAATGAAAATTTTAACTGTAGTAATTACTGAGAATAAGCTATAATTTCATCATTAAGTCCACTATGTACATGTGTCCGTAGTCCTGTTTCCCCATAAATTAAAAATGCCTTTCCTCCAAAGATACTTAAAGCTGTGCAGCCATTTAATACTTGAATTTTGCTGAGGCAACTGTCGAGCAGCAGGGAGGAGAAGCTTCAGAACTTAGACAAACTTATTATTTTGTGTCATTTCATTTATAATTCAAGGTGTTTGCTTTAAACACATTTTTTTTTTTTAAATGCTTAGCCTATGAAAAAACATCATCATATCATCGTATCATATATATATTTCTAAAGATCAGCTGTGACTGACTCAGGAAATTGCTTCAAATTTGCATCCAAATCCCAAAGCATGCATCCTTTGCTCTGTTATAATAACGCAATATTGACTTAAGCACTGATTTGCATTTATAAATGGAGTGTAACAGAGGATTTGAAAGGTCAAATCTTAATTATTTGCAAAATACCCAGTGACACCGACTTCATAATAATGCTCGCGCATCAAAGCCGTTTGGTCTGACTGTTATTCACATTAATTATTAATGGTATGGACGGATATAAGAGGGAAAAGCAATGCATCATGGCAGAGGGCATTTTAATGTATTTATTCATTTAAATTAAGCTGATGTGCTGTTTGACGGCAACTACATCTCCAGTGTGGAGAAAATTCAATTTATTTCAGTAAAACCCTGAGCAGCACATACCGCTAACAGTTCCATGCTTTTAAAAATGTGACATGGGATGTCTGAAGTTTAGATTTCATTTACAGCATGTGGCTCCTTTTTTTTTTTTGCCTCGAGAGACCCACATCCCATCCTGCCACATTTCAGAGTTCATGCTTTTGAAATCAAAGGCAAACACACTTGAGGAGGTTTCTAGGTTACCTTATTTCATTTCTTTCTCCCCCACCCTCCACTTCAGTTTTAATTGTCAGCAATCAGGTAATCTGATCCACGTCAACAAAGGGAAAAAGTGCTGTGTTTAATTAAAAATGTTCACAGAGTCTGATGTGACTGATGTGTTTTATTAGCAAAAATGTGAAGTTACATTTTTTCCCGCCACAGTGAAAAGAGAATATTGACTTACAAAGCATTTTTATGTTTTCTCATGTAGTGGTATTAGGCTGAGCCAAGAGAGGAGAAAAATGCATCTCTTCCTTTGATGAACTGTTTTATTTTCTCCTTATTTAATATTTAGACCTGTGTAGCAGAAGGTTATTAAAACTATGTTTCTCTTTTCTTTTTTTTTTTACAATGTGGAGTTGTGCTATGTGAGGATGTGTGTTTTTGTATGTCTTGTGAGTCTCGTATCGTAGCGGCAAATGAGGAAGAAAAGAAATACATGAATATTTGCCGGGTCGAGGGGGGAGGGAAGACTTTGCAAAACCAAAAGCTGGGAAAATGTCAGACACCTCTTGAATGCCTAAACCCATGCTGTTTGCATGTGTCTCATCTGAGTGTGTAGGTGTACACCTCCCCCTTTTTTTTTTTTTTGCTTTCTAGCAGGTGCTGGTTAGTGGTGCATGCCAAATCACACTTGTACCACTGTAGCGCGTGTTGTACAGGCTCTCTGATATGCCAGTCATGGATGAGATAGTTAGAGACTTCAAAGTGGCTGAAAGTAGCTCAGAGTCAGTCTCAGTCTTTAGGCAGGCAGGTTCAGGTTTACCTGACAAGCCTCTTAAAACATTTAATCCTGTTAATTCACAATGTAAGTCTGTTTGCTGCACAGTTCTCATCCACAACTAGGAGCTCAGCCCCTACTGAGTTTGTCTGAGACAAGTTAAGCTGGAAAGTCTTCACAGGGAACATTACCTGTGTGTGTGTGTGTGTGTGTGTGTGTGTGTGTGTGTGTGAGCGTGTACACCAAACATCGGGGCCTCAGAGATTATTTTCAGACAGGCACAATTTTGGGTGATTCAGCTTTGTGTGCTTTTTAATTAGGCTGCATAAATGACACAGTGACTGAGGTCAAAGTGTTCACCGTCAGCTCCACTATGAGTATTTTAAGCCGTGTGAGACGAATAATTAAAAAACAGCTTTTTTTTCTTTTTTTTTTACTTACATTTTTAGGGATGCACAATATTGGATTGGATTTTTACTGCAGCGTATTGCTGCCACACTAGTATAAAAAAAAACCCAACAGATTTGTATCAAGTTATGATGTGAGAAGTTTATTATAAATTCTAATAACTTGTTTAACTGTAAACTAAATTGTATAATTCATCCCACTCTCACCCAACCGGTCGAGGCAGATGGCCGTCCCTCCCTGAGCCTGGTTCTGTCGGAGGTTTTTTTTTTCCCTGTGGGGGTTTTCGATTCCTTCCCACTGTTGCGGACTGCTGAAGCTTATAGGGAATCCAAATGTTTTGGATTGTTGGGTGTTTCTGTCTCTGCCTTTGTGAAGCGCTATGAGATGACTTGTTGTTGTAAATATGCGCTATACAAATAAAATTGAATTGAATTGAATTGAATAACAAGAATATATATATTTCTTTTGCTTTATAATAAGATATTTTCATGGCATTATGACATACTAACTTACCTTCTTTGATACATATGCAACTCTTTTTCACAACACCAATATATAATAGAAATTTTGCTTCTTTTTTTAGCCATTGTACTAATGTTGGGACACAGTTAATTTATAGGTTTTTAAATATATTTTTTTGTTACTGTTGGTGCACCATTATTAATAGAAAACATCCTGTTTTATTTAGCAGAGATACACCATTAAAAAGTTGTACTTTTTCACAAAAGACACATCATTAAAAGAATAGAACTTTTTTCTAGTCTTCTCAACTACACCAATAGAATAACTGTTAAAATTTAGAAAATGCCCTTTTTTCTGTACTCTGGACACACTATTAACAGAAAACCCGCTTTTGTAATTACAGTTTCTTTTTATTTTGCTGATTTGTTTCTCAGAATGAATGACTGATAACTTCCATTGTAACAACTGCAGAGAGCATCAGGTCACTGCTGTGGAGCAACTAACATATTATTAGAGCGTTTTCCCGCTGGTAGACGAAAATTACATGCAATCAAATGTAGGCATTCACTAGCGGAAAAATAACAAAAGTAATTTACATGAACTGTACATACACACTACAGTCAATTTTCTATGCAACCTTTTCAAACCAAACTACACAATTATTTCCTTTTACAGCCTTCATTGCTGATGATGTGCTGACTTCATTGTTCACGATTTTTATGGTACAACACTTTTTGGGGATACTCATTTTAAAAAATGACCAAAAGAAAAACAATTATCGATCTTTGTTTTTATCTCTTTTTTTTTCCCCCTCATAAAATATTAGCGGGGGGAATAATACAACATGATCTACCGTGCCTGCTTTGAGCTTGAATATTACATATCTCTGCACCACAGAAGTTCCAAAATACGGTAGAAGATTAACTTTTTATCAGTCTTTTTTGTACCTATTCTTCTTGATAAATTGGAGAACCCTTGCTCTCTCTGTGTGTATGTGTGCTTCTGTATCACATACTGTGAATCACATATCGACTTGGACAAACTCTTTATCAATGAAACTAATTCCAGTGCGTGCTTGTGTTTCATATGTGTCTTACAACATGTTTTCTTTACTGAGTTCTACCCAGTATGCAGCAACCCTCTCCTCTCCAGCGTAGTTCTGAACTGTATCGCAGCTGCCCCTGCCATGAGTTATGGCACTCTGTGATTCATTGAGCAATTCTGATGAGGTTATGAGCGAGCCAAGGACAAAGTTATCTCTCCTCTGCGTAACAGAAACACTGAGTTTATTAGCCTTCGCAGCAATGGACCTTTTTTTTTTAATCTCATCCTTCGTTCCCACACCTCAACTAGCCACTTCATGCAGTGTATGCATTGGCTGGCAGAATACATAGCGTTGTGGGGTGACAGGACGAGAAGAAAAAAAAAATAGAAAGGGGAGAAATCCATTACACTGCTGCCTTGACTCGAGGAGCCTATATGGTGTAATTCATCCTGAAGCTTGTTCAACTCAAAATGGCCCTATTTACAGAGTTCCATTACAACAATAAGAGGAAAAAGAGAGAGAGAGAGAGAGAGTCGCTGATAGGAGGTGTGCCGCTGTGTGTTTGCAATTCGTGGAGAGTCATGTCAGCCGCGTGTAATTGAATGACTGGGATGGCGTACTTCTCGATCCTCCGCTATTCCACCTGAACCCGGGGCAAAGAGGAAGCACCTTAGATGGGAGCCGGAGGCTGATGGATGGATGGGCGCAAAATAATGACACATCTCCAGTCCATCTGCAGAGGCAGATCAGTATCCTGACCCAGCTACATAATGAGACACGCACACTGCAAGTCACACACAACGCCTCTACAGTCGTCAGCGAGCTGCCTCACCTGAACGCCTAAATAGGTTTCTTGTAACTGATTCCATACAGGTACTGTCCAGTTTCACTATCCACCACGTGATGCGTCTCTAGCGTGCCCCCTTCTCAACCTTTACCTCCAGGGTCACAATTACCGCACACTGTCCTGTCTCTGCAGACTCACATCCGGCTGCCTGATGTGTTTTTGACGGTCCGTGTGTGGCCAGTGCAGGGAACAGAGGTCCGGACAGAATCTAAACTGCAGGTGATTTACTCTCTGTTAGAGGTCACACATCCCTTCCATAGGCAAAATGTTGTTTGGGTTCCCTCTCCATGTAATGAGGAATGGCTTCAGGTTATAATGCAAAGGTCGGTAAACATTATCCGACGGATTTGTTTGCACCTCCGGTGTTGTCGGATGGTTTCACTTTTGTCGAGTCGTTTTTGCCGTTTGTTTCATTATCTTTGATTACATCATACTTGCACCAGGTGACCTTGCTTGCAGTAACATTGCCAAAAAAATATATAAACAGTAAAAGAAGAAAGACGTAGCCTGACAACTGTCTGAGTACAAGCTGTGGGAATTTGTGTGAGTTTCGCAGTAGTCGACTGGGGAAAGCCTAAGGAAAGGCTGCTTTCCATTTCTGTCATGGGCATTATAGTTGCAGAGATTTTTGGTGATAAAGGCGGACATAAGGAAGACAGAGACAATGCCTCTGCTTTTACTGCACTATTTAAAAAAAACTATGACAAGTTTCTTTGTTAATGGTCACTACTAAATCAGGGGAATAGTTATATATAACTTTAATAATATGAAGCAGAACGTGATGTAATCTTTTCATCCTCTTTAGTTCTTGTTCTTTTCTACAACTAGATTTGCAACTCACTGTTGCCTCGCAGCAAGAAGGTCGCCGGTTCACGTCCCGGTGGGGGCACCGGAATCTTTCTGCGTGGAGTTTGCATGTTCTCCCCGTGCAGCATGGGTTCTCCCCGGGTTCTCCGGCTTCCTCCCACAAAGTCCAAAAACATGTTGAGGTTAGTTGGTGATTCTAAATTGTCCGTAGGTGTGACTGTGAGTGTGCTTGGTTGTCTGTCTCTAAGTGTGGCCCTGCGATGGACTGATGACCTGTCCAGGGTGTCCCCTGCCTTCGCCCTAAGTCAGCTGGGATAGGCTCCAGCCCCCCCACGACCATCGTGAGGATTAAGCGGTGTATAGATAATGGATGGATGGATTTGCAACTTCACTTGGAGGTTAAACCTAAAGTGTATGAAATTATTCATTTCACTTATATTTTTCAGTAACTACTGGCCAGTGTTAACTTTTAGAAACAATGGCCATGAAAATAAAAGTACCAAAAAATAATCACTGAAATAAACTAGAATTGTCCTTTATGTTAAGCCTTTGGTTGTCTTGGGGCCTTAGGTGAAGAAACAGACAGTGTGAAAGGCCCCATTACTAAACACAACCCCCGAAGCCTGAATGTGGAAATCTACTTGTAGTCAAATTTAGCTGAAACTTCTGCTGTTCACTTTAATAGAGCAGGAGTTGCATTCTTTCAAAACTACACCATTTAAGAACTACTCTAGCAGTGCATTGACCACAAGAGTCAGAGGGCAAGGAGGCATAAACACAGTGTCACAACAAGCTGGTTGCACCACGATATACGACAAAATCACTGTACCGAGTGAGCAGGAGGGCAACGGAGTGCATATGGATTCCCACACATGCATGTCAAAAATACATACCACCCAAACTCATGAGGCGGATGACTTATCGCTCCTCACCGTTTTCATCAGCGGGGTACATTTAGAGTGCACACACGATCACACATACGCACAACAACAACAACAACATGCATATGCATACAGTTCCCTTCCAGACGCCGTTTGCCTCAGGACACAGACCGTCCTCCACTGTCTGTTTATGAACTCATCTGTTTTCCGCCGACAGGCCGGCGATGAGGACATTTATATTGTGTTGCAGTATGGCCACATATTCGACATAATTAATCTACCGTCTAATTTGCCCTCAGCGCTCCCGACGCATCTTGTCATCTTGTTCAGCTATCTCATAACATGTCATAAAACTGCCCGCCGTTCACAGCCATCATCTGCTTCATTTGTAACCTTTGAAGTTCTCAGGAGGTTTTTCTTTTTTTTTTTCTTCGGAGCACCTAGTCGCTAGATGTTGTTTGGTTCACTAAAATAGAGACTTTTTAACCAGAGAAATTGTGCTATAAAATAATCTGAATGTGTCACATGTATGCTGAAATGACTGAGCTGGAGGCAGACAAACCTTTCCCGCTTGTTTGTGTCCAAGCCTGTGCACAAATAGACATCTGTGGACTATTTGTGTCTATTTGTATCAGTGTGTATGGTCTATTTGACTCCACCCACAGAAACCTTCACTTTTCACCCTGATGGTACCCTGGGATCAATAATGCATCAGGCAACAGATGGGTGACTGTCCTTCCTATCATTTGTTGCCTCTCCTCATCATTTCCCCATCCAAAGTATTGGAAAACAAAGGTGAAGGAGGGATATTAAGACAGAGAAAGACAGGATGACAGAGGGGAGAAATAAAGAGAGAGCGAAAGTGGTTGAGTACTCCACTCCAAGGCTATTTCTTCTAAGGTTCAAATAGAACTGAAAAGTTCCACTTTTTATGTCAACACCACATGTGTGCACAGAGGAAGAACTGAGTGGGAGACAATCAACAGTGTGAATTTGCCTCTAATGATGTTATTTATACTCTTTGTGTGTGATTTGATAGCCTGTTATTTTGTTGAAAATTATATTAGCAGATCCATAGTTTTGTTTTTTTCCCCTCTGAGCATACAGATAAAATATCAGTTTCACAAGGACGACTCAAACTTAATAATACAGCACAAGAATTCACTAAGCTAGAATTCTGGAGACATTTTAGAAGGATCCAACACTGCCCAGTGTGGGAAAAGGCTTTGCTGTGTAGAGCAGGTCTCTCTCGAGGATGGCAAAGTCTATGCTGTACATCAATGGTTTTCAGACTTCCTCCCATCCACAATGTCAACCACAAGCCATCCCACTGGAAATCATGGTACATCTTCAAACATCCTACATACCCCAGTTGGAGAATGCCCAGCCTTTTGCAATAACATAGGCAGAATATAAAACGACATGAAGGCTGGTACCAGTGTGAAGGACCGTTGTAACTCTGCAACCCTCGTGGGATCTTATTAAGTGGCTACTTCTTAAAATGAAGCCAACGCTTAAGTACCAAAAAAAAAACTGCAGTTCCTTAAATGACCACTTGATGCTGACTCTAAAAGCGAGTCAATCCCCATAGGCCCCCACGTTAAAACGCCCGACATTACAGCAGAAATAAACGTGGTTACAGGCTCGTACAAAAAACAGTTTAGCTCTCTATGGATAGATTTTTACCTTACATGACAGCTGTAATGGGAATTCATTTCCATATAACTCACCTGTTTCAATTTATGCTTAAAGTTCTGCATTATTATTTATTTTGAGTGACACGTTGGTACCATCAGAGACCAGAGACAATTAGTGGCCTGCCTCAACTCCGATTTAGTTCCACCTCTTTGCTATGTTAATATTTTTAGCAGTAGTTAGGTCATGATTGGAGCCACCACACTGAGCTCTGAAGCAGCTCTTTAGGAACATATGGGTGACGTCTGGGAGGTTTTGCCCATCTATAGTCTATGGGCCTTGTTTACTTTCCCTCATGTTAATAAGAATAACACTAAAACGTCTCTTTACATGTATTATCCTTGTGGATGCTGTAAATTCTAAGACAAGTGGATAGTTTATTGTATGTGGATGTTGTTGCAGGTCATTGTAAAGATAGTTGTAGGTCATAAAAGGCGAACTTCAGCATTGTGGTAATGTGCTTCCATAAAGTTAGTGGTCTTGCAAATGGCACATTAAGCAAACAAGCATTATAGCTGATGCTGCACAAGCCTGAGATTCTTGGTGTTCGGTCTCTAAAATGGGCCAAACTCTAATGTTGCATCCTACATTTCCCATAATGCAACCGCAATGGCATCTTTTCTTAGTTTCCCTTTGCCTCCTAACTGTGCCTGACTTTCAAAACCCATGCCCCAGTTTTGAAAATCAGGCTTTCAATAGTTTGTAGTCCTCAAGCCCAAGTCAAGATACTTCTGAAGAGCAGGTTATCAATTTCTTTTAAAGTTTAGAAATGTCCCACCATGGCTGCAGAAGATATTAGTCAAGCATCTTTTCAGACTGAGCAGTGCTCCTCTTAATTAGTAAACTTAAGTTTATGTGGAGACTTGGCAGAGTGCCGGTTTTGAAATTGTGAAGCATGGACAGTTTCACTCCAGCCAATTATATCCGGGTTGGCATTTTAAAAAATCATATTGAGCTCTTATCTGGAGCACATTCTGCTTACCCCTTTTCAGTGAGTATCGCTGTAATCAGATTTGATTGCCGCCTTAGTTAGACATGCAAAATCCTGCCATCTCAGTTAAATGCAGAAAATGCAGCAGAAATGAGCTCTTACCACTCGCTGCACTAATTAACAATCACTGCCACATTTTCAAAATTCAGAAATGTAACCTAAAAAGCTGAAATCCAAGTCGATGTGTTGATGGAGGCTTCATTTCAAAAAATTGTGTCTAAATTTTGTTTGAGGTGTTTTACTTTGTCCTTTACTTTGTTCTTTTGTAGTTGCATTAAAATCCTGTACGGTCAATTAGAACTGGGGAGCCCTGCAGTCAAGCTGTTCTAGAAAAGCCGACATAGTCCTCGGTAGGATGCTGAGAAATGTCAAAATTGAGATTCTGACATCCATCCATCCATCCATCCATTATCTATACACCGCTTAATCCTCACTTGGGTCACGGGGGGGCTGGAGCCTATCCCAGCCGACTTAGGGCGAAGGCAGGGGACACCCTGGACAGGTCACCAGTCTATCACAGGGCTACACTTAGAGACAGACAACCAAGCACACTCACATTCACACCTACGGACAATTTAGAATCACCAATTAACCTCAACATGTTTTTGGACTGTGTGGGAGGAAGCCGGAGAACCTGGAGAGAACCCACGCTGCACAGGGAGAACATGTAAACTCCACGCAGAAAGATTCCGGTGCCCCCACCGGGACGCGAACCGGCAACCTTCTTGCTGCGAGGCAACAGTGCTACCAACTACACCACCCTGCAGCCCGATCCTGACATCATATAGTCACAATAAGCAGAAACGCACCACATTAAATTATGTAAATTATGTATGACAGACAACTGTAAAGGTTCTGTCAGATTACCTGAAGCAGCAGAGCCAAAGGCAGCATGTTGACTGAACTGTCTGTCCTGAACACAGCTGCACACAATACGATATTACTCGAATTGATGTAATGTGCACTGCTTTTTATCTTATGCAGAGCAAGGGTAAAAAATGAACTGCACAGGCTGGGGTCACGCTTTCCTCCTCTGTTTCACAGAAGCAGAGAGGTCTACTTGTGTGATCTGAACTCGAGTAATATTTTACTGGGTGAGGCAGTGAGCCTGATCTCAACTTAACCTCTGCAATCACTCACCCAGAGGGTGTTCGTCTGCCTTGCTGCCTATAGGGGCTTTGTAGCCCTTCAAATCTATTTCCAGGGATATGCCAGTGGCACTGTCAATCATCCGTGAGTGGGTCTGAATGAGTATGGAACTCGTGTCGCACCACCCTGTAGGGACCCTACCTCATCCATTTCCCTCTGTGGGGGTCACATAGGCTTATATTCTTTTACCGCTTTCACTTCTTCATCTTGTGCTCTCTCTCTCTCTCCTTCCCTCCCACTCTGCCTCGCCGTTGATCTTTCCTTTTAGTTTCCAGAAGGTAAGGTTGTACAGTTCAGATGCTGCTGCCAGTTGGTGAGTCTGACTGCTTTAACATATCAAAGGTGCTGTGCAGGAAGAAAGCTCCTCATTATTTCAGCGACCAACATCAAGCAACTGCATTTGTAAACCACGAGGGCTGGGGAGCCGGGGCACTGGGGAGGGATAGCGTCTATGCATTAGGTTAAGTGACAGGTTCTGAAGATGTGACTAATTACTTGTGATCGCTGTGACGCACAAGTGAAACTTTTTAAAGTTATCTTTACAGTGAAGACAGCGAGGCAGATGCACTTTCCAGTTAAGGAACTACTGCGACCTCGATTCTTGTGACTTTTTGCATCAATTTTTTGTGCCTCTGTGTCTTTTCGCCCACAGCTTACACTGGCTCGGACACAATGTTCGAACTTTGTCTGGTGTTTCTTGTGACTTTTTCTCCCAGCTCATCTTGTCCTTTGTGTTGTCTCAGTGTGTGTCGTGATTCATTAGCTGTGCTGGGTGAGAGCGTTTAAAGCTGTGGAAGAAATGTCTGTAATTTGTTCGACTAACACTGCCCCGTTAAAGGTCACAAGAGTGAACAAAAAGAAAAATGTCTTTTTGCTGTAAAGTAGCATGTAAACTATTTTCTTTATGATTACAGTAATATTGCACAGATGAACACACATTTGCACACACCTGGACATGTGTGAACACATTTTTCAACCATCTTTTTCACATAGTAGTTACTATTACTGGCATGGAATCAGTATTTTCACCTTCACAGAGGTTTTCTTTAGCCATTGTGGCTAATTGACTCCAGTCTGTTTGATACAATCATATTCGTAACCGTGCTGGGAGCTATATGTTACACTTAGAAGGACACGGCCTTAGGTTCTGTACAGGTTTGTGTCTGTATGTGGGGAAATTAGCATGGAGCAGCCACATAGTAACATAAAATTACACACTTGCAAGGGAATACTGTGATGTGAACAAAACTGTACAGAAACAAGACACGCTTTAGCATTTATTCTGCAGGCGATGCTGCATCTTAAGAGGACTAAAACACCAAAAACCAGCAGGTTGACGGGGCTAGAATCAGAAAATATGCAGCTCTGTAGATCCCCGCAGGAAGATGTGAGAGGACAGAGAGGACAAAGCACAAACTACGGGGGAGAGAATACACAAAGTTAATGACATGCAATGGTGCCTTATCAATGCATAGAGGCTGAGACTAAAGAAGAGGTGCATGATGGGAGGTCCACGAGCAGCCTGGATCTATAGCAGAAAAACTTGGGATGGTCCAGGGTCACCTGAGGCAGCCCTAAATATGAGCTTTATCAAAAAAGGAAAGTTTTAAGCCTAATCTTAAAAGTTGAGAGAGTGTGTCTGCCTCCTGAGCCCAAACCGGCAGCTGGTTCCACGGGAGAAGATAGCTGTTGTACTTTCGGAAACTCTCGGAACCACAAGTGAGCCTGCAGAGGGAAGTGTTCTATTGGGACAATATGGTAATCTAATGTGTTTAAGATATGATAGGACTTGGTGATTAAAAGCTTTGCATGTAGGGAGAAATGTGCAATCCATTTGGCAAGGTTTCCATGTGGTTACCTCTCCCATTTACCTCCTCAGCTCTGTTTGATGCAGACACAACGGTATGATGACACACAAACTAAGAAAAAGAAGGGTTGGGAGAGAGAGAGAGGTATAAACAAAAGGCTAGAGCAATAACACGGATAACAGCAGCTCCGCTAAATGAGAGGGGACAGAAGGAAAGCAAAAGAACGAGTGCTTGGAATGCTGTTCAGCTGTTTATCATATAAATGAAGGGTCGTGTTCAACGGAGCCAGGGGATGATAATCAATCGTTTGGCATGCAGATCTGTTCCCATATCCTTGCCATTGCTGGCCATCCACATAATTTCATTGTGTGTCACATATAACTCTGCCTGCATTTGTTTATTCCGCGGATGTCCCTTGTTTCATTTCATCCTCTTTGACATGCTGAGACAGACATACAAGCTGTTTTCTTTGCATTAACACCTGCTCCCCGTGACGCATTTTTACCGATTCAGAGCCACTATGACCGGAGTGTTTACATTGAGAAGCATTCCCAAGAAATTTAGTCCTCTTTTAAAGATGATAGTGGGAGTGAGGAAAGCAAAATGACCACTTTGACAGTACATACCGCATATTCTTATGCACAGCTGGCCTTTGCTGCGCTACCCAGACTCTGTCAATCAGTTTAAATGTAGTTAACATTGAGTACGCTACATTCATATGAAACCAGGTTGTTTTAAAATGTTGGTTCCTGTCCAAGAGCCATATGCTCAACAAATGTAATTTGTTTAGGGGATAATGGCTGTCACGGATGAAATACGCAGTCCAGACATCTCTGCAAATGTCTGTCTGTAATTATAATATCTATTCTGATGCGGTTGAGTTTATCTGACAGTTGCCGCAGACACAAAGAGAATTTCCGAAAGGATAATAAACGAAACTAACTAACCATGATGGCCGTGCATGCCCTAATCGTCACTTTATTTTCCACCACTTATCGGGTTCTGGGTCACCAAGGCGGCAAGCTCAACCGGTCCATCTACCCAGCAATGTAGTCAACTGCATCCTGTGAGATCCAAAGGCATTTCCAGGTGGGGGCAGATTCCCTCTTGTACTTCTAAATGTGCCCCAGAGTCTAATGCGATGTACTAGCTGATTTAGGCCTCCTGATTACATCCTTGACACACCCTAACTGCCTTCATTCAGTGTTGAGGTCCAACAGTTCTTACTCCTACTTTCAACCAAATCTGAACTTTGCAAATAAGACACAAATTAACTTGCAAAACAGAGCGGAGGAAAAATCCGAACCAAAACCGAGGTCGACCTGGAAAGAGAACACTGGCAGCAACAGGATGTCCATTTAATGAGCAGTCAAAAACAGCAATAATAAAATAATAAAAATGCTAATTTTATGACAAAACAACAGTTACAGAAACATAGAATCAGAAAGGTCATGATGATTGGTAAAGACTGGAATATAAATCACCACAGCAGATCAGCACAACCGTTATTTTTCACACAGAAAAAAACACTTCATTAGTTGGACCGGTCCTGTGTTGACACAGCACTTTGGTCACTACCTTTAAGAGACAAAGTATTACGATTGGGCAAAGTTTTTTTGTTTGTTTGTTTTTCTTTCTTTTACAGCCACAAAGATTTTTTACTATCCTGAACTTACTTCATTACACAGGGCCCAGACCAGCACTGTTTGCGGCATCAGCGGAGCTATGTTAGATAGACACTGTCTGATCAATAGCTACCCGCCATTTTATTGCTTGGCAGGCAGAACCAGTGGTTGGGCGGAATAACAAGTTTGATTGTTTTGAGTGTGCATATAGTTCCCTGTGCCCTCGATATTCTTGTCTGGGGAAATTTAGCTCAAGCGCCTGAACTGACAGACTTTCCGTTTTGCACGTCAAACCTTACTTGCTCTGTTTTACCCATTTGCAGCAGGCCTCGTTCTCAATTTTCATCCCATTCAAATCTTTGGTCTTTTGTCTGCATGAACTGCTCTAACAAACCCTTTGTCCAACTCACTACCTCGCACCCTTTGACTTCAGAAGCTTAACAATTACAAATCATCTCAAAAGAGCCACAAAGGGAACATTGCGGAAGATGAATGAAAAAAGGGGCCGCTTTCGGATTTTCCTTTAAACTTCGCTAAAGCAAGGAGAGGGATTAGTAACAAGGGATGCTAATGATGCACAGCAGGGAAGCCCCCTTCATTGTGATGCGTGACCTCTGCGGTGCTTGATTATGGGTCAAATCGTATTAATCCTTTTCTATAGAATCACCTGCACATACTAAAGAGAACACATATCACAATCTCAGCAGGTATTTTAATAAAAAGAGGAATGTTAACCAGCTGCTCCCTGTGATTGATGGGTTCTGTGGATGTACACTTATAAATGTGTATGCAGAGACATCTCTCCCCTCCAGTACTGCCACACCCACCTCGTGTTCCCATCAGATGCATCAACTAAAAAAAAAAAAAAATCCCCAAAAAATAACAACAACTTATTTTTTGTGACTTTGCTGTCTGCTGAATACAAAGTGAAATGATTATATGGAGACCTCCCACTGCTCTCAACAAACTGCTGCTTCTGTAACTCACACTGGCATGGAGGCTTGGCACCAGCCCTGCCTGGGTAGAGTGCCCACCCCCCTCCTCGCGCTGTCATTAGCATACAGGCCATGTCTCACTGGCTGCCAACCTTTAGGCAGTGATTCCATCTTGTCGTGATACGCAGTGAGGGAGTGCAGTAAAACTGCCACACTGCCAGGCTCTGACGGCTACAAAATTGCAGGAAGGCTGTGAAAGGGGGGGAAAAGGAGAACAAAAAAAATTACTACCTGCCTGGCAGAACGTCAAGAAAGAAAGGGTACTGAACTCACAGAGGAGCTACTTCACCTTATTTTCTTCTGTTGGTGTTGTTGTTGGGAGTTATTGATGTAATTGACCGGCCTAAGGACAAGGGAAAAATCTATAGTGGAAGAAGATTTTCTTTTTCTCCAAAATGGAGGCATCAGTGAAGGCAGCCAAGTTCCACTCATGTGTTGTAGGTCATCTTATTGATTGTAAATAAACGGTAATTGAACGTGACTGCGCTCCGTTGTTAAGAAGAGACATGGGCCCTTAGGTGTTCCGCTCGCACGTCCCGCAGGTAGTCCCGCTCTGCTGGTTTATGGCCATCAGGGTTACAAAAATCACACCACAACGCCGGCCTTCATCATCTCGCTCTCACTCGCTGCTCTTTGCTGATTTTTCTTTTAACCTTCTGTCCTCATTTTCCGTATCAAAAAGGAAACAATATTTAGTAAACAGATCACCAGCAAACCCCTATTTGAAGTCTTTAACTCTGCCTGAGGGCAAACTGTTACCTTCATAAAAACAACTTTTCTAGTCAGATAAGCCTTGATCATCAACAACACTTTCAACCTGCAATGTTTAAACACACTAATTATGTGGCCACATGTTGCGAGGAGAAATGTATGTGGATCTACCAGGATGGAGGCAGCCCCTGAACTCACCGCCAGAATCTTTTATCTCGGATCATTTGCATACTTTTGCATCTCTAAGATACCATAACCTTCAAAGGACACCAAGTAGATGCAAAACAGAAATCTACAATCTTCCATCTTCTGAGCCACTTACCCTACTTACCATACAGCAAAACAAATGTAGCAGACATCTATCATTCCTTGTGTTCAACATGATCTTTTTCTTCTTTTCACTACGAGCTTTGTAGGCAGTAGTAGACCTTAGAATTCATTTTTTTTTGTTTTTTTTTTGTTGGACTGCAGTGAAAATCACTATGTTATGATCAAGATGCTACGCGATGGCTTTGATAAGAAAAAGTTGTCAATCGGAGCAAAACCTTTTATATGTGTTGGGTTAGGGTTAAGTTGACCAATATGGTTTATCGGGGCCGATTATTAGCCAATAGACAGTATTTGGAACCAATAAATTTGCAGTTATAATAAAATGCTAAATTAAAGAAATTTCCACGCAAAACTTAATTTTAATGCCTTTGTTTGTAAATGTTTTATATACCTTTAATTTAAAAAAAAGATGTTTCCAGCATTTATCCTTCTGATTTGTAACCAATAAGCTGTGCTGTGGGTGGGACACTGCTGGAGACCACAGAGTAGTGACTACAGATGTGGTGGCTACACCAGAGCTAAGAGCTAAGCTAGCACTTTTTTGAGGAATAACAGCAGTTTCTAACTATGCATGTATGACACTGGAGACTTTCTCCAACACTTATATACTTCTAGCGGGTTAGGTTACTCTGACCTTTCTTGCTTCCTTTGACAGTTCCTGAGGCTGTTTGCACTTTAAAATGTACTCACAGTTATTCAGATTTTATTTATTTCCCATGTTTTTCACGTCACTGAAATGTTGATTGGTACATGACACAAGTCTGACATACAGCAATCAGCTACAACATTAAAGCCAATGGTATGTTAAGTGAATGTCATGGACCATCTTGTCAGAGTGTAAAGTTCTTCTAGGAAACTTTGGGTCCTGGCATTCATGTAGATGTTACTTACGTACCATGCATCGAAACACTGATGTGGAACAAGCACATCTCCCAATGGCAACTACAATTCGGCCTCCTCCAGTACCTTAAACTGCACCATTATGGTTTGAGGAACACAACCAAGAGCCCCAAGGTATTCATCTGGCCCTCTAGTGCATCAGAACTAGCCTGATCCACAAAACCCATAGGATCCAAACGATCTGCTGCCAACATCCCAGTGCCAGAGACCACTGGACACAGCCAGAGGTCCATGTCTTAACGGGTCAGAGCTGTTCTGACAGCACAAGAAAGACCAACACAATAGGGGGTGGCAGGTTGTTTTAATTGTTGTAGCCGATCGCTGTATTCCTAATTTGAACTTCCAGTTTTCTCATGTTGAAAATATTAGTTTCGACTTTTCCTTCTGCAAGCTCCAGTCTTGACAGAGATGATCAAAATGTTCTCTGAATTGTGCCAAACTTTGATCAAACACGGCTGCCACCGTACCAAATTGCCAGCTGTAAGATGATAGGGTTTGGCCCCGTTTAACTAACTGATAAAAAGGCAGCTTCATTTGAATCCCAATCCCTCTGTCAAAAGTAATTCCTGCTCTCACTCTATCCCTGAATTTAGAAACAGGATGACTCACCACCTTCTTTCTGCCAGCTGAAATCTGTTCACGTCTGTACACATATACACACACACCCACATACGGGACAGTTTCTATCTGTCGACTGTGTCTCTCTATGCATCGCGGCAGAGCAGAGTGGTAGCGACTGGACTTTCCCTTCCTCCTTTCAATAATGCAACAAGTTTTCTTAAGTCTCTGCACTGGCTCTTATGGAGCACTTACTAAATAATCTGCTCTGGAATTGCAGCCTGTGTGGAGGAAAGGGAAAAATAACGCCTCATACCCTAATATTATTTTCCGTTCTCTTTCTGTTATTGCTTCATCTCCAGCAGTCTTTCCTCGAGTATCTCTTCGGGGAGCTTGTTTTTCGTTACCATGCCACCGTATCACACTAACCATGTACTGCATGGGTCTATGGAATTCAGTAGGAGTTTATTTCTGTGTTCCTATATTGCGAATATACAATAAAGGACTTTATCGACGCAGGAAACAAACCACTAAATCCAATTCAGCTCTTACAACAAAAGAATGGACTCTACTATGCAATGTCAACAGGTGACATGTTACAGAACAAAGAATAGGTCCGATGGTACCTTTAGACTTCAAAATAAGAGTCCAAACATAAATGGCATATTTCAAAATGAACAACCTAACTGTTAAATTGGATGTGACATATTTTGATTATCAATTAATACGGAGATTATCGGCGGTGCCGCGGTGCAGAGGTGAGCGCTATCATCTGGCGACAAGAAGGTTCTGAGTTAAGGGAGGTTAATTGGTGAGTTTGAGCATGCTCTATTAATTGTCTCTGTAATGGACTGGAGTATAGCCAGCTCAGCTGATGAATGGATGGATGCTGGTACGGTGAAGAGTTCTCAATATAATTTCAAGAGTTTCACAATTAAAATACCCCCCAAAATAAAGAGATATTAAATGTGACGTAGCCTCACATCGTAATGTATAACAAACAGTAATGCATAATGTATTATTGTCACAAAAAAAGGATGTAATGTTGTTAGATAGCTATGTTTTTCTCTTCCTG
>NW_007578443.1:271406-338871 GCF_000690725.1 Stegastes partitus
GTCCCACATGATATTTGGTTACGTTTAGGTCCAGGAAAAGCTCCTGGTTTGGGTTAAAATATATCTGCTCAAATGCTTTTCAGCCACTGTTCAACTTTATTTTCAGCCCCTGTTTTCTGTTGCACTTTACATTTGAATTTTGCACAGTTTGCATTTTCTGTGGCTGCTTACTTTTGTTTATGCGACAGAAATTCTTGAATAAGTAAAGACACTCAAACCTCTTGGTTAGGTTCAGGAAAATAACACAGTTTAGATGAAAATACACCTGTGCAAGGGCTCAATAAGTTGATGCTTATGGAATGGCTCATAAAAAACAAAACCCTTCTTTATTGAAATAGTCGTTACACATTTTGTTTGTGAAACTGGGCTGCAAGTAAAGACAGTAAATCCTAATTTTCTTGGAATATGGAGCCTTTGGTGAACATTTTTGTTCAACACATGATTGAAACAATTCTGTCAGATGTCAAAATTGAATTTTCTGATGGTGAAGTAACTGTTTAGTCAGTCGAAAGATTGTCTCAGATAGTAGGCTGGAGTGCAGCTTTTATAACCCACTCATTTGAAGATAGAAACATTTAGGGGAATCGGTCGTTGGGCTTTTTCATCTAAACGTTGGAAAAGGCAACAAGAGAGAAGAATGGATCAATTAGCTTTAAATTAACAACGTTTAGTCCACTATATTTACCCTCTGTCACTCTGTTTTGAGTGTTCAGATATTTACTATGTATTACGCTCAGTTCCAACAATGAAACAAAAAAAAAAGGTACTGTCTGCTAACAACCCCATAATACATGCAAAAATTACAGCTGTGTGGTGCTACAACTGCCAGCGCTGACACAAAATGATAGTTTTTAACAAATCCAAATAATAGAGTGTATTTGCTGAGTGTCTGTTATAACAGAGAGTGAATCAGTGAACAAGGGAGCGATTTTGGACACGACTTAATTAAGCCACTTTTATGAATTTACGTGGGTTAGTGTTACAGTTTAAAATACGATTTAAAGACCTGTGCGGAGGCTAGATTACAAAACATTATCCTAAAGTGATTTGAAGCCTTCAACTAGACTTGTGCATAAACCTCTCTTGTTTAATCTGTATTTAATAGCTCAAAAACAAATGTAACTAAACACAATTATTTTTAACCAGCGTCATTTATGCGTGTCCACATCGCGGTTCGATAAAACGGAATAATGTGTTTGAGTGTAGAAGTCTTGATAGAGTTTCTGTCTTGGGAAGTTAATTTCTTTCGCAGTTTTGGCTTTCACTTGTTCCCAGGGACACGGAGACAAGTTTTTCATGGCCCATTGGCCTGATCTAATTTGGTGGAAGAGAACGCTCTATGTCTAAATTTGTCACTGCGGCCACCAAGGTTGGCACCAGAGGATGGATCACTGAGCAGCGCCCCTGTCTCCCATATCAATTTCGAACCGATCCCTAAAAATACACCCAATTATACAGAGGAGAGGAGAGTGGCTATTGTCGGTTTCTATATGTTCTGACCCCAAGGTGTCACCTGGATGAGATTGTATCGAATATAGGTGTCCTGGAGGGCTGCGGCACATTGAGAAGCACTTGATTAAATGTCAATTGCAATACCGCGCGCTTCACGTCTTGCATAATTCACGCAAGTATCCAACACGTGACTCATATCATCTGAGCTTAAACAAGCAGTCAATTATCCTTTTGCCTTTTTTTTTTTTCAGGTCAACCACTATTAAATCAACTCGAAGCCTTAGGATTCGCACAAGAGCTCCGTCACTCCCCGCTGCCACGAGACTGTGCGAGCTGTGTACTTCAAAAAAAAAAAATAAGGACCAATTATGCCAGCACCTCCAAGCACCAATGGATGCCCCATCCTCTCTTCTGTCAACTGACAGCGTTTCAAGGCTGTCAAATCCACCCGCTAATCAGCTAATAACACCAACAATTGGTAATTAGGCTTCCCCAGAGTAAGCAATTAATTATCGGTTCACAACGTGCCTTCCCCCCGCTAATAGTTTGGTAAAAAGACAGCCCGCTTGATGTTATGTTTAATAGTCATAAACTTTTATTGCCTCTCAAACACGAAGAGTCAATTACGTAGGCGAGTGAAGATGCTACAGGCCCTGCTGGGGAGAGAGGTTGATTAAGGGTGTTAAAGGCCCTGCAGCTTTAAAGGGATGGATGGAGAGTAAATAAACGGAGACAGATAATTAGGGATTGGCAGAAAACAACAAGCTTTATTCTCTCTCTCTCTCCTTTTTTTTTTTCTCTGTCTCGGTCTTTCCAGCTCTCCTTTTCCCCTTGATTTCACTCTCTAGCTTGTAATCTCTGTTTCTAATGACTGCTTTTTTTGGGGGGGAAAAAAAAGGGTCTCTGCCATTTTCTTGATTGGGCTCGTTTAGTTTTTTCTGTATGAGTCAAAACTGGAAATCTTGATCTTTTCGTAGTGGCTGTTCCAAATTGTCAGGTCGGATCCCATTACAGCATCGTTTCACTTTGTATTTGTATGGACTTGTTGCGCAATTTCAGAAACTTTATATTGATTTCCATGATTCCCCAGATGACATTGTGACTGTTCAAAATGGTCTGCAGCATTTGCACTGATTTACATCTCCAGGGCACGAATATCCATGTCAGAATTAGACCTGAAACAATAGATGAATTGATTAGAAGCATAGAACGATTGGGAGTAAATACGTAATTGCGACTTTTCCCAACAGATACCGAAATTGGATTTGAGATACAGTTCCATTCAAGTCAAGCATCCGTTCAGTATTTGCTTTGTAAATAAAATGCGTGATGGAGCTTTACCACGAGACATAATCAAAAGTGTGACCGTGTCTCACACAGAGGATGGATTTGTAAAATCAATCAGAAACAGACAAGCTGCGTAACGTATATCCTAAACGGCAGCCTTTGTGATTTGCAAATTGTTTAAAAATGCTTTTTAAATTAGAAATCAAGGTTCAGTCCAACGTAATGCTCGAACAGCACAAAAATGAACTGACGATTTTTGATTTTCTGAACGTTTCTTGGTTTTTGGGGCTATCAGTTATATACACTATGCAATTACAAGACAACTAATTGATTATTCTAGAAAATAAAAACAACGTTGTAATTATTTTTTTGTGTTGGATTCACAGATTTATAATGAAATAATGAACCACTTTTCATTTTCTAATGTTGGATTCTAAATTGTCCAGTTGAGGTTTCTGTCATTTCTTACATCACTGACAAACACAAATAGTTTGAGGAGAGCCGAGAGGAGTGTTTCGTTGGAAAATATATTAATTGATAAGTCTAAGCTGCTAATGAACTCATTTATATGGTTTAGAAGTTGGGACTCCCTCATCATAGGAAGAAATGATCTTACAAAACATAGCTGTCTAAGCTAACAAGCTTAATCTCTTATGTAGCACCACCAGCTCTGTTTTTCTATTGCCTCTTTTCAGTTTTGTCATGTAGTTTGGCCTTTTCCATGTGGATGTGTGGACAAAGCCTTAAAAACAAGCAGATAACTCTCTGTCTCATCTATAAAAAAAACAAAAAAAACAAAGCAATTAATACAAGAAACACATCCCAAACCATCACCAATGCAGGAAAATAGTTGCAAAATTTTCCACAAGTCTAATAAAGACACGGGGACAGTCCAGTGTTCTTAGTTTAGATTGATTCCATATAGCACAAGAGATCCTTACATATCTTTTTTAATTACCAGAGATTAATTGTTTGTATTCATATTGTTAGTATCAGCAAGAAAATACAATGTCTTTCTGTCTGTAGCAGTTGTAATTAATGCACTATTTAAGTTGCTTTACTGTAAACATTCTAAGTCCTTTATTAGGACGACTAACGATTACTTTCATGACAGGCTTCTGCTTTGAGGAAGTGTTTTCGTGTTTGATGGGATGATTCATGGCACTGAATCTTTCACTTCTCAGCGAGTTAACAACTGTCAAACACGCAAGAATTTTCACATGATTTATCCCCCCAAAAAAGTTGCCAATTAATTTTCTGTTGAGCGATTAATCGACTCATCATCGCGGCCCTGCGCTTCATTTCCAAGAACAGTTCAGCCACTGTCATGGAATGAAATATCAGTCTGAAATCCAGTGGCTGTACATGATTGGCTCCATTTACTGAGAACAAAAGTGCCGCTGATTTAGATGACTTCATTTGTTTTCCACATTATTACCCACAAGTCATGTGACAATTGCACTGACAAAGTGTGAAGCTGAGAAATGACTTCTGTAAATGATGTTTGTAAGTCATCCAAAACGCTTTAGATTGTTGTCACTTGCGCTGGAAGTGTCAACTACAATTTCTGTAATATTTTGCCATTATTACAGAATTAATTGGCGGATTATTTTCAATCGTTTGTCATCGTCACGACACGCAGTTTCTATCTCAGAGCAAACCGACTTTCAGCTAAATGGACATTGCAAAAAAAAAGAACCATTTTGAGCGAGCATTCGGCTTCAAAACCTGCAAATTGCTGCTTTTTACGCCAAGGGTCGGCGGCGTTCTGCAGCTGGATGCACAGAAACACACCTGACCCGTCCGTGTCGCAGGTCAACGTTCTCTTTTTGCCGCTCACTCAGGCCTGAAGCAGATGCAAGCGTTGGAAAAGGTGACTTGTGGAGTGTTGCTGTGCTCTTCAGCACCATTAGTTGTGCGCGGCTGTGCTGCGGCTCTCACACCGAGTTACCCACCTCCTCCATCACCTCCTGTCCCGGCGAGCTAATGCGGTCTGGACTTCTTGCGGCATGCAGCACACGGGCCTTTCTGGTCAGCCATTAACGCTTCCCCGCTTCCAGGCAGCCGTATAGAATTAGGACATGTCAGCTCATGCAGAGAATTCTTTTCAAAATGATGTCGCCTTTGTGTGAGTGATAAAATTCCATTCGTGCTTCGAGAATATTTGACAGACTTCTGCTTTAAAGTCGGTAGGACTGGTGTACGCACTCGCAGATACGTGTGTGTCTGCTTCTGTCTACGTTTAGATCGTATTTTCTTCCAATGTACTTACTTTCAAAACATTTTTCCTCCTGGCAGTCTGCAGGCTGTAGAAATCTTTCACTTTTTTTCCACATGCACAAGGTGTTTTTTGAGCTTTTGTTCCATTTTTTATAGGGTATTACTTTCGGCATTGCGTCGTAGTTCATCTAATTTGGTGTCCCAATTTCCCTTGCAGCCGTCGGTCAATCATTGGGGAAATGTTTCAAAAGAGCTCTAAACATGGGAGAGGAAATGAGCCGAGACGGATGTGCCCAAAAACATCTCCGAAGGAGATGGAAGGGAACGAGACAAAGGCAGAAATCAGATAGAAAAAGATGAGAGCGAGCGGGAAGCGAGACAGGGGAGAAAGACAGGAGAAGGCAGGTGAGCTATGAGCGTGCTGACCTTCCCTCTCGCTGTCAGAATAAAATAAACCCAGCGGCCCCTGCCCCTCTAGCTGGATCAGACTGCCAGTCCATCAGCCGTCCCATTAACATGTCAGAACAAACAAACTAAACAAAAAAACAACAACAACACACACACACGAAGCGTCAGTGAGCGCCAGGACGGATGGATGGATGCCTTAGCTCGGAGGAGGACCGGCTATATGGCTGTATAGCGAGAGATGTACTGCTGAGCGTTGTGGATCTGTCATCAGTCATTTCTCTTTTTGTCTTCCTTTCTTTTGCTCTTTTCCGTCGGCAAACAATGCCACAGCCATGCACCGGCACCCACAAGCCAAGCACGCAGAGGTTAGGGATTGCATCGCTCCGCACGCACGGAATATTATTCAAGATTTATGAAGAAGTGTCTCCTGAAATATTATTAGAATCTTGCGTCTTTTAGTCGGTGCAACATTGAAGTAGGTCACATTTTGTGATCTTATAAGCAGCCTTAAATTATGCTCCCAACACTTTTTTTCTTTTTTTCTTTCCCCCCTTCGTCTCATCTGCAGTTCACAAGGTGCAGAAGAAGAAGAAGAAGAAGATGCAGGGAGGGAGTCAGGCTCAATGACTGAGCCTCTGCAAGCCAGGATGCAGATTGTCTATTTGTTTATATGTTTGGACTTTTAATCTTGTCAAGTGGGTTATAGAGCACAGCTGTCAGTATACAAAACCAGTGGGGTGGCTGATCTAATACATTGAGCTCTTTTTACCTCCCCGCATGCCCCCCACTCTTTTTTTTTTTTTCCTTTTCTTCTCCCCCTGCCTGCCTGCGTTTTACCGCGGCACAGACGGATCTGCAGTGGCTCCTGGTGGAGCTCGGAGGTACTGTGCAGAAAGATTAAGGATGCAGCGGATGTGTGAGATCCTTGACCTACTTGTTCTGCTTGTGTACATTGAACGTCTCCTGTTAATCAAGTCAAACTCATAGACTTTTCTCGAAATGAAGGGCGGCCTCCTCTGTTCGTCAGATTAGCCCGGATAGTTCTAAGCGATGGAACGTAGCAGCAGGTTGGCACCGAGCTCTGACTGTCTTCATGGATTCTGGCGACTGAGTGAGGGTTACGTCATATGAGGAAAAAAAAAAAAAAAAACTCGCACCATACTGTGCTGTAGATGTGGAATAAGAGATTTAAGAAAGATAAAAAGTCTGTCCAGAAGGATTTTTTTTTTCTCTTGGGCATGGCCGACATGAAACAAACACTGTAAGTCTTCTTGTATTTGGTTCCATCTCTCGGGGACAGGTGTGGGTGATGTATTGTTCGTATAGTAAGCCTACGGTGAATGCAGTCTGGGTGAGACGTTTTCTTTCACGCACATACGGTATTGATTAATTCAGTATATGGGCAAAACTCGAGCATGGAATATAAGATCCTTTAAGGCATAGAGTAAGAAAAAGCTTTTAGTACATTCCGGGAAGAGAGCAACGCAGCAAGTCATCATGTTTCTTGAGCTCAGGAGCAGGTTCAGTCTCTTTCCCTCTATCTCTGCTGGCCAGAGGTGGACTGGGGAATTTTGCACTACCGGGTGGAAGGTACACATCACACAGGCTGAGAATTATTTAACTGGACAAACACAAGGTCTTTGTTTATGCTCTTGGTATTTGGCATGGTGTTTGTACTTGGGTTTGCCTCGGCCGCACTTTTTTTTCTTATCTCACCTTTTTCTTTCCCTCTCCGTGAATTTGTCCACATGCAAATTAGTTCAAATCCTAAGTTTTGGCTTCATCATTCTGTTTCAACGAACAGTTTAAAATTTTAAGACTCCTGCTTGATGAGAAGACCGATGCCAATCTTGTGGTAATCTTCTGTTAGTTGAAACAGCTAGCTTGCCCATGCAAACCTTTAAACCTCCAGTGAACATATCGTCCTTTGTTGTTCATTGCTTCATTCGTGCAAAAATTTGAAGTGTTACAAGAAGGCGATTTTGTGGATTGGTGCAGCAAATTTAAGATTGCTATGAGTTTGCCAGGTAAATTCAAAGATCAGTGCACCAAGGACACATTATCTTGTTCTTTACAAACATACTGAAGTGAAAAATTAATGGACATTGTGAAATTTGCAGAAAAAAAAAGTTCACAATAAAAATGTATGCTAGCTCGGTGTGGTTAAGATAAGGAGTTAATGGAAAGAGTAAACCTCTTCTGAATAAGTTCTGATGTAGCTAACATTTCACTCACACGACTGATCAGCTGGTTCAACTTCTTTTGTTGTCTCCGGACAGCGTACAGACTGATCTGAACAAATAAAATTACTACTTACCCAATTGAAACAAGCAATTTTTTGCTTTCATAGATGGGCAGAGTTTGAGTCTTTTGTTTTTAGCTGTTGACAAACAACTGGTTTTGCTTCTGTCTTCTTCTGCTTTGTTTATCAGGTCCATGTGTAATGTAGATTATAGTGACACCCTCAGATGAAACTAAGTAGTTTAGTTTTTTTCCTCCAAGTTAATTGAAACAAGTTTAATTTGCATTTTCTTTTTTTTTGAAACATTGCAAAGCTGCTTCAAATTCACTTGACAGTTACATGGAATCATGGCTACGTTGCACCTCTGATTTTGTTAATTAGTAGGGCTGCAAGGTGACTCGGTGGTTAGCACTGTTGCCTCGCAGCAAGAAGATCCCTGGTTCACGTCCCGGTGAGGACACCTGAGATCTTTCTGCGTGGAGTTTGCATGTTCTCCCTGTGCAGTGTTGGTTCTTGCCGGGTTCTCCAGCTTCCTCCCACAGTCCAAAAACATGTTGAGGTTAATTGGTGATTCTGGATTGTCTGTAGGTGTGAATGTGAGTGTGCTTGGTTGTCTGTCTCTAAGTGTAGCCCTGTGATAGACTGTATAGATAATGGATGGATGGATGTTAATTAGTGAGCTTTAGAGATACTGATTGGCAAATGTAGTTTTCTTTGAAAAGATCCAGGCTAGTTGTTTCCCTGTTACCAATCTTAATGCTAAGGTAATCAGCTGCTGACGTTAGCTACATATTGAACATATAGTCATGAAAGTGGCATCTTGTGCTAACTCTCTGCAAGAAACCAAGTAAGCATACATCCCAAACTGTCAAACTGAATCTTCCTTTGCATGCCACTGTAAAACTAAACTTAAGTCTCTGGACGGTGAACACATCCATCAGAGCATCTTTCTAACCCAAAGAACAACTGCAGCCCGGTTGTTGACGTCACCAAGAACAAAAATATCCATTAATAAATAAAATCCTGAAACGTAATTTCAGCACACTGAAGATAAAACACCCTCCTGATATGGCGTTGGGAGGGGGTCAAGGCACATGGCAGAGAGGTTGATGAAGGGCCCGCAGCTCTCTGACAACTTATTTTCGGCGGGTTTATCCGTCAACCATGTTGATTCCATTAGCCGAGACCTGACATCGAGTGGCTGTGCTCCAAGCTCTATCAGTCTCACATGAGAAGCTAGTGAGAGAAAGAGAGATGGAGAAATAAGGGAGAAGGAGACGGAGAGAGGTAAATAACGGCCGGCCCTTTTACTGTATGACTCTTCTTGGGAACAGCCCTCCCCCCAGCTGATAACGGCGTCAAACACCGTGATACCGCACGGCACGGGAATTAAAAACATTGCACAGACAGTCGCAAGATTTATAGCAGCATAATAATCTTCGGGCGAAATTTCACTCATGAATATGATGACGACGACGACAGTGAGAATAAATTTGACAAGGATGGTGACAACAAGCATTATGCCGGCGCAGAGACCAGCAGCATTATTCTGTCCCTGTTTGAAGTGGGTCAAAGCCCTAATGCCGTCTTTGTGAATGTGACAAAGTGTAAAGCGACTGCCACCGCCGCCTTGTTATACCCTTTTTTTTCCCACGCGCAGCCACATAAATCTCCCCTCCCTCATTTACCGCTCACACGATTGAAATTCAATTCCCTGGAAAATGGTTCTAAAAAGATACTTCAGGTCCGGCAAGTTATCGGTTTAGGCTATACGCATCCCCATTTAGGCCGAGCTGAATTAGATCTGGGGAAAAGGGAATGGGGTCAGACTGTCATATTTCATGGTTAAACCAAAGCTCATATTTTTGTCTGAGCTTTTCCCTCTCTGGCCCGTCGTCTTCATGGAGGCAGTCAATGCTGGAATTTAGTCTGAAATTACTTTTTTTTTTTCCCTATGTCGCCTCCTTTTCCTGCTCTCAGTCCATCAGCTTCGACTTGTTAGTAGAATTTCCCCTCAAACTGTACAAGGGATGGATCCATCCGGTGTAATGAAGATGGGCGTCGCACTAAACAGGCCGGCAGTGTCTGTCACGGACAGAGGGGCAGCTTTAACTACGAATAAGTCACCAAATGACTGAGAAGAATGAAATATTACTCATTTGCGAGGTAATGAATTTGAACATGATTAAAAGTCCTTTATTCCGTTGAGCTCACACCCAAACAATCCAGGCTGGCGGGAACTGGCTCAAAGTCAGGGTTTGACAGAACAATTTGTATGATGCCTGAGAACTCATTAGCTTGAGAAAGCTAATTAAAGCTTTCTGAATGGTTCCTTGACCTCTGAATTCTGCGGGCCAGGCAACCGTGAGAGAAGACAGAACAAAGCAGAAATCTTGATCGCAACTCAATAAGAACTCACTACAGGAATTGATTGTTTAAGCTCATTCCGAGTCACGTGGGTCAGCGGCGTTGAGAGATCTATCTGTAGTTTAAGCAGCGGCCGTTGGCAGAGGATGGGCGAAAAACACATGTCACGCCGGCGAGCTGGGCCCGATCGATTAATAAACATTAGAATTCAAGAGAAGATTATATCACAGGCTACCAGCATGGAAATCATTTCTGTTTGATTTTTTTTTTTTTTTCAACTGGCCACGTAGTTCTTCCCTGATAACCCTCTACCAAGTGAAGTTCATATAACGTTCAATAATTCAAATAAAGAATAAAATATTAGGTCATGAAATGTGCAGTTTGTTGGCAGTTTGTAGGACTGGACTGGTTCATGTGGTGGGTTTTTTTTTTAGAATCATTTTTCATGGCTTTCTACAAACCACCACCCTATAGGCAGGATGTGCTCTACACTTAGTAATTACAGTGACGTGTTGAATGTCTGTAACTGACACCGTGGTTAACTTTGACCCTGAATCATTATCCCCCACTATAATCAACATCAGCCTTTATTTACCTGATCAGTGTGGTTCTATGAAAAGCAATCGAAAAAAAGAGAGGTTTTTGAACCCAGATTTAAGTGAGAGTGCAACCAGAAGTGGAACCCAGACTCAGCAGACCAGTGGGTGGCGTGGGGGATCCTGAGAAGCTTGATGCAGGGTGGCTCTGAGCGTTGCGTGTGGCCGGGTGAATGGCCGACTGACTGTTTGGAAGGCCGAGGAGGTGGCGTCTGACACTGTGAGTTGCAGGCTGGAGCTTGGTTGTGGCAGCGAGCTGGCACGGAGATGACCAGAGGTGACTGGAACCTAAGGAAGCAGGAGCTGGACTGAGAGCAACAGCAGTGGGAAGCAAAAACTGCAAGCAGAGTTTGACTGGTGAGGAGTGGAATGATGAGCAGCTGCGAGTGCATAGATGTGAACTGTGTCAGGTGAATGCCACGCACAGGTATAGACATACAAAAGGCTCATCTCACTTCACTAATTTCCGCTTCCTTGTTGCCTCCCTTCTCAAGTGCACAACCAGGAAAGACTCTTGGTGCACCATCACAAAGAACATCTCAGTTCCTAAAATGCATCTCTCAAGGAGAGAGGTTCAAGGATCGAAGAGGTTTGCTCTCAATGAAGTCTTTTCTACACCAGTGACATAAAGGAGGTGTGACACATGGCTGGAATATACAAACCATGTCAGGAGCAGGACAAATGTGTCACTCAATCTTAATATATGTCACTCTTTATTTGTATAGTGCTCTTTTGTGTGGCACAGCTCCTCTTTTTCTTTAACGCACATGTGTGTCAGCTAAAAAATAACAATTTACGGCATCTGTACATTCTTTTCCCATTCTGCCATGTTTTGAATTGAATTACAAGTAAATAGATAGACTGTGAGTTATCACGAACACCGTTCCACTCATCTGGCAGAGATCAGAAAATATATTGGAAGGTAAAAACAAAACAAAGGACACATGTTCCAGATGTGCCACACGTCTTATTTAATTTACATCACTTTAAAACAACAGCTCTTTTCCTTACCTTCTCCACTCGCATCTCTGGTGGGAAGGACTCACAAAGACGCAAGAAAAACATGCTAGTAGACATACAAATCTAACAAATAAATTATTGTTAAAGAAAGTCTAGAACTTTTGGATACTTGGAGATACATGGAGCACAACCAACACCAGGGTTAAGGTTCAGAGTAGCTGGCCAGAACTGGGTGTCACTTAACAGGTACCCTACACCGTCCCTTGTGGCACGCCAAGTCTGTAAGACTTTGGACCAAGCTGCATCACTTAGTGGAGGCAGTGGCGGATCGTCCAGTTGATAGTGAGCATTTTGGGGTTTTTTTGAAGATGAAGCTAGTTTTGCAAGGACAATCGTTGGTCCCCACCGGTCACCTCCCTACCGGGGCAACTATGTGGACGGGGCACAGAAAAGCACAGGCAGCAGTGGACTTTCATGCCACAGGAGACCTGCACAGAGCCACATGGAGAGCAACGTAATCAAACACCTGCCATTATCAAGGGACTGTGGTGATATGAACGTGCTCACTGTGTTTTGTATGCCCTGTGGTTGGTTTTTTCTATGTGGCTGGTTGTTTTTGAGTTTGAGGCTGGGCGGGGCTGATTGGAGGAGGACGCTCCCGCGCTGGCACAGCATCACTCTCATCAGCGTGCTGGATAAAGCCACCATCCACCTGTGATCCAGCGCCAGACGATTGCCTAAGAGTGGTACATTCAGGCCACTTAGTTGCTTAAACTAACTTTCTCTCAAGCTTATGAGTAACCTGTATGTCTCCCTGTGTCTCCAGCATCTCCTCTGCTTCCAGCCATTTCCCACACCAGCCTGACAGTACAGACCTCACCTCTCCCCTCACGAGCACCAGCACGAGACACCACCCTCACCCCTGGTTTTCCTGCTATGCTCTGGACCCCGGATCCCTCACCTGCTTCCTGGTGCCCCTCTCACTCCCCTGGATTCCCCAATAAACCTGTTTTTCCTTTAAACCTACCTCCCTCACGGTTTGGGTCCCACACTCTCATTCCTGCTGCCGCCAGGCCGTGACAGGGATATATGTTTAACCGCCAGAGAGGGAGCATTATTGAGGTTTGTTCATGCAACCGAACTTTTCATTTTTGCTATGTGCTTTCATGGGACTTAAAACACTTATTGCTCTCATTGCTATTGATGATTTGTCTGTTGCTGCTAGATATTGCTGTCATTTCATCGCCCTGGCCTAATTTAAAGCATCATACATCAATAATTTATAATCAGACGACTCTGTATAATATAGCAGTGTTCTAGCTTCTGGTTTTCCATCCATCCATCCATTATCTATACACCGCTTAATTCTTATTAGGGTCGCGGGGGGGCTGGAGCCTATCCCAGCCGACTTAGGGCGAAGGCAGGGGACACCCTGGACAGGTCGGCTTCTGGTTTTACCAATTCTAAAAGCATGTTTGTCAAGTGTTCAAGCTTTTTAGGATGTAACTTGACCCATGCTGCTCCAAACTAAACCAAATTAACCAAGTACTATTAGCTCTGAAAAATTCACCACGGTTGCTCTCAGCCTACTTTAACACGCTAGAGAGGGCTGGAGATGGACAGGCTTGAGCCAAGAACAACACACTTCCCAACCTGATATCACACCTCCAAATATGCTCTACGAAGCTGCTTGAGAAGAGCCAAAGGCAGCCTGAGGTGTGTGATCTGTATGCGCCTCTCTGCTGCATTGTTGCGCTCCACAGTGATTGCATATATTTTTAAAGTCACTGGAAGGGTCAGCCGCTCTCCAAGCTGGTGCGTCATGTGAATTTCATTTTATAGAGTTCAGTCCAAGGTAAATCTTTCCACAGTGAAAAGCCCATGATGTTTTATTCAGGGGACCCCCTGCTCTGCATTTTTCAGAAACAGTAGAATGTGTGGATGTACGAAGCGGCATAAATGCAGTATTGGACCTTCCCAGGACGTCCATATTTTCAATTCCTGCATGACAATTTGACTTGAGACAGGAGACCACCGTAGGCGGGCGTAACTGGGAAAAGGGGAGTACCGGGAAAAATCTCCTTGACCTTGGCTAAATAGGGGTGGAAAGGAGGGACAAAGGAAGTGAAGAATAAGAAAGTAAAAGACTGATTTTTTTATTTTTTTTTCTTTCCAAAGGGTGAATCCCACAGGTGCTCCTCCTGTCTGACCTCGACAAAATGAAAGAAAATGGGCTAAACTCATCTCAGCGCCTGTAGGAAATTCAAGTTGGAGACAGAGCAGAAGGGGAAAAGGAGGTTAGCGCCCTCTGTGGAATTAGAGGCAGCGCTCCCCTGGCTGAGGGCTTTGGAAGACGCAGACGTTCACACAGGGGATTGTCTGGCAAAAAAAGGGGATCATGATCTGAGATACTGTGATGCATAAAAGATTTGGCTGGTGTGTGGTATGATTTCAATTTAGTTTTGAGAACATCTGCTGTTCAAGCAAAAGTAGGCAAAACTTTACCCAAGCTGCTGTTAAATATTCCCACCAGGTATGTTTTCACATTCAGGGCTGTATGGTTAATACTATAGTGCAGAAGAATCAATAAGTGTTAAAACAGCGATGGTAATGAAGGGAAAGCTTTTTTTTTTTTTTTTTTGAAGGGAAAGCTTTTTTTTTTTTTTAAGTTGCAGACCGTAAAATCCACTGAGTGAGCGATGGAAACAGACCCGGAAAACGCCACAGCCGAGAGAGTCAGGGGAGAGTGTTGAGTGCGTTACTCTTTTTGCACACTCAGCCTTCTTTATTCAATTTTCACATCTTTTTCATCTTTTTCTATCGTATTTACACTGCATTTATTCAACGTCCCTCCCTCCACCCCCCTCATTCTCTCTCCACCACACTCAGACACACACTCAAACACACCCACGCACACACACTGTGTGACAAGTTCGACATGATCTTTCATTCAGGCCGGCGGCTGAGCTTAATGTGGTCCTGGGCTCCTGAGTTCCTTTCAAATGAGTTTTTCTATTATGCGTCTCTTCTCCATCCACTGCAGGGCTATTCCCTCACAGCCATGTGGTCGTGTGTGAATACTAAGCTACCAGTGTGTGTGTGTGTGTGTGTATGAAAAGAAAACAGGGTTTGCTAGAGGCTTGCATGCTACTGTAAAACAAATAATCTGAAAGGTTCCTTTGTTCTTCAGAACTCGGGCTGGGTAGTACTAGTTCTAGCTACGATAACACCCGTGCATGAGGTCTGTAACGCCCCCCCTCCGAAGAACAAAGATGACTCTGTCTGTGCACAACTTTGACACATCCAATAGAGTTCCAAATTAAATCACACTCATTGATCATCGTCCCTCGTTATCTTCTTTATCTCTGATTGTGTTCTGATCTCCCCTCCTGTTGCTCTGCTCATTAGCATCCCTGCAACCCAGCAACCAATTCCCCAAAGCTGCTCACACTGATCCGCGCCCCGCTATTGATCATCGGTCTCTATTTACAAATACAGAGACTTTATGGGATTGTCGCATGAATATATCGACTCACATCTGAACCTCGAGAGCATGCGCGTACGTTGCCTTCATGCATGCTGTTTGACCCAGAATGTGCTCTCCGCTTGTTGTTGAAGAGTGTCGTCTTACAGCAGCTTCCACGGTGGCCTCAACTTCCATTATTAATGTGATATCCCATTGTTTAACAATTGATGACTGGACAACTGAATAATTAACAAATGACTAATTAAACACTAATCTGTGCTGCTTTCTGTTTCCTTGCTGTGTGTGTTTTCGGTGCCAAGGGGCACCTTAGTGGATTTATTAGAAAAAAAAAAGTACATTCACTAAACAGCCATAATCTCTATAAGGCGCAGAGCAGTGATGCTGGAAAGCTCTCCAGCATGACAAATATTCTGGATGAGGGCAAATCATTTATACACGAGCAAGCTGCTTCACAAATCTAACTCGTAGTATTGAAGAGTGCTGAAATGTGTCATCACAGATAAATTTCAAGTCCATAAGCCTATATTTGGCAAGATTTTCTCTGATCATTATCATCTTATGATCCCCCTCACAGTATTTTATGTTTTTATGCAGTCACAGCCAGTGTGACACAAACAGAATGACTAAGTAGAGGGAGACTGTATCAGTGTGTGTGTGTGTGTGTGTGTGTGTTTGCGTGTGTGAGAGAGAGAGAGAGCATTACAGAAGGGTAAAAAGATATGCCAAGTGTGGAATAATGGTTTGGCATGTGTGAAAATGAACACAGTGATTGGGATTAATGACCTTATGGGAGCCTAAAGTGGGCATAATGAGCTGGAAAAGGCATATTCTAGATAAACCCGCTGGAATGGTAATGGAACAAACTGCTGGAGTCAGGGACCGGCGTTGAGAGATATCGACTGTAGATTTGGACCTGATGGATTTCATTTCTGCGTACCTTTGGGTGATGAAACTCTTTGATACTGCATTACAGCCAACTCCTTCCTTATGATGCCGTGCTGCTGGAGTGCTATGTTGTAAGATATCAATCATAAATAGTGGTTAATATGGACTGCTAATGGAATTTTTTTACTTAGCTGTGTTGTATGCATTTGCAGCTGCACACATAACTGATGCTCTTTGAGGTTCTGTGTATATTATTGACCCAGATATTATTCTCAATTGTATGCCTTCTTACACATCTCTTAAAAATGACATTTCCATATTGTGCAGCATTGTCATGATACCGAAATTATGACTTTAATGTACAGTTGAAAACAGAAGTTTACATACACTGTATAAAAAGACATGTAACCTTTTTTTTTTCATCACTGTCTGACATTAAATGTGACTAAACTTTCCCATTTTTAGGTCAGTTAGGATTACCAAAATTATTTCTATTTGCTAAATGCCAGAAAAATGAGAGAATTCATTAGAGATTTTTTTTTATTACTTTCTTTAAAGTCAGTAGTTTACATACATTTCTTTAGCATTTGGTAGCATTGCCTTTAAACTGTATGACTTAGGTCAGATGTTTTGAATATCCTTCCACAAGCTTCTCACAATAGTTTGATGAATTCTGGCCCATTCCTCCTGACAGAACTGGCGAAACTGAATCAGGTTTGTTGGCCGTCTTGCTCCACACATCTGTTCAGCTCTGCCTACAGATTCTATACTAATTGAGATCAGAGCTTTGTGATGGCCACTCCAAAACGTTGACTTTGTTGTCCTGAAGCCTCTTTGTAACTAATTTGACGGTATGTTTCGGGTCATTGTCCAGCTGGAAGTCCCACTTGTACCCAAGCTTTCACTTCCTGGCTGATGTTTTGAGATGTTTCTTCAATATTTCCTACACAATCTTCTTTCCTTCTGGTGCCATCTATTTTGTGAAGTGCCCCACTCCCTCCTGCAGCAAAACAACCCCACAACATGATGCTGCCACCTCCGTGCTTCACAGTTGGGATGGTGTTCTCAGACTTACAAGCTTCCCCCTTTTTTTTCAAAATATAACGATGGTCATTATGGCCAAACAATTCAGTTTCACTTTCACCAGACCACAGGACATGTCCCCAGAAATGAAGGTCGTTGTCAATGTGTGCATTTGCAAACTGTAATCTGGCTTTTTTTATGTTGTTTTTGGCGTAATAGCTTCTTCCTCTCTGAGTAGTTGGTTGGTACAGGACTCGTTTCTTTTTATACAGTGTATGTAAACATCTGATTTCAACTGTATATACATGTAAATGCAGCTTGCAAGTCAGGGTAGTTACTAGTGTAAAAGCTGCATTCCACAAGATAGAATCAAACTCTCCAAAAATGTTGCTCTATCAGTAGCAGCTCACATTTCCTGCCTTTCACTCTTTGAATATATTGAATATATATATAACATGCCTGTTTAACATCTTCTGCAAACAGGCTTCATGGTGTCTTAGGGCTCACCCTGACTGTCGGCTATGTTAGCGGAATAATGTCATATTAGGCTTCCTGCATCTGCTTTGAGAATAGTGGATGGTCAATAAGAGCTCTTGCTCGGTCAACATGAAAGCTGCAGGGTCACTATGGGGGGAGGGTGACGACACTGTTAAATATATATATTAAATACTGTATTCATTAATTATCAATACAAATAAAACATAGTATAGTGTCAATTTTATTTAAAGCTTATTGTCTCATATCAGTGTACCGCCCAACACTAACACAGTGTGTCACCGCAAGATGTAATTTTTCATGCAATATTTCAATTTCATTTGCAAATCTCATTATCATGTGTGATATTATTTCATTACCTCAGTATCATCGTCAGTAATACTTCTTACTTTCTATCCCATGGTCTTACATTAGCTTACTTAGATTCATTTCCTGTAGGATTAAAAACATTTTATCTTATCTTATCTTGCAGCTTGTCTGCAAAAGCAAATATGTTTTGGAGGAAACATAACGCCACCATCATCACAAGAACATGCTTCTAGTGAACCTAATGCAACAGGAATGCTAGAAAGTACTAAGACAAATTATTTATATTTTCTAAAATGGCGATAGCTCAAGCCTATTAATATTTGTGGTGCGAGAAACAAAGCTTGCTGTCTGATGTCAAAGTTCTGTGCCCCCTTCTCCATGTGAGAAGGATATGAATATCACACTTTCTAAATTGGAAAAAAAAAAAAAAAGTCCAACATATGCTATTCAGACAGAAACTGATTTCTTCCTGAATGTATTTGACAAAGCAGATTAGTTGTAAATAATGTATCTTACGGGGTTGCCTATCAAGCATGCAGTTTGAATTATGAAAGAGATTATTTAAAAACACAAAGCAAATTATATACTCTATTATTTAACATTTGCTGTAGAATTTAGAATGTGCCGGAGTTATTATACATGTTACAACGCTCTGCAGTGCTGTCGAACAAGTTTGATGAGTCAGACTGAAGAGTTGACTTCAGTCCTTAGCAGCTGCCCCTTGGCTTCTTTTTACTGTCTTTCACCGAGCGTGGACCTTTCTTTGACTTGCTGTCGGCTCTTGGGACAGATGTCTCTGGTTGTCACTCATAACAGAGGTTTAGAGGGGATTGAGAAAGCCAGGGGAGGAAGCGCCATGGAGAGCAAGTGAAGGGTATAAAACCGGCCCTCTGGGGGGATCACCTGTTCCGAATGGTATGGAAGGGGCCAAACGAGTGAGGAAAAGGTGGGTTGGAAGACGAGGGGTGAAATGAAGGATGAGGAGGATGAAATGAAGCAAAGAAAGGAGTTTTTTGGTGAACATGTGTCATGCACAGCTGCTGTCTTGGTGCCTGCTGGCGATGCTGGAGGCTTTGGGCCTCCACTGTGGACGCCGCGCGGTAAGGAATGGGTCAAGGGAGGTATGCGGGGAAGGAAGGCAAAGGTTCTGTGTGGGTGAAGACGACACAGAGCAGAGCGAGGTGCTGTGAGAGTGTAATAAGACCGCAGGGGTGGTGGAAAAAGAGAATAAAAAAAGAAAGACTGTGGACAGGTGACACAGAGAATATCGTGTACTATACAAAAGAGCATTTCCGTCCCCTATACAGCCTTTGTCTCGCTCTCTGAAATTGCACATGCAGTGTCTTCCACCACTCCCACCGGACTAATAGTCTATGATAACTTTTACTCTTTGACGTCTGTCAGCAGTATGGTTCCGTGGGGAGCGGGCCAGCAAATTTATGAGGCCAGGTTAGTGAGTGGTAAAGGAGATGACTCAGGGAATGAGTGGAAGGCTGTTTAGGTAGAGCTTCAGTTGCTCTCCCAAAGGTCCTCTTGATCATCACACTTGCCCCCAGGAGACTATGACTCAGTTCAGTGCTCCCTTGCTCCCGTCACATGCTCATCATGTCACCGAGAGAGATGTGGGCGCAGAGGAAGGGAGCGCACGCACGAAAACACACACTCGTGCACGAGCGCCCGCACATTTCTTACTGCTTAAATGTGATTTTCCTTGACATCTGGGTGCGTTCTCATCACTCTTGCGTTTGTGTCATGCTGGTAAATGGCGTGATGTTTGTGTACGTGTGTGCACATGTGAGTAGTTATGTGTTTATGTGCCATATGTCTTACAATGTTTGGTAAATGGCCCCAGCAGCTCTCCAGGGCCTGATTCCACTCTGACAGAGAAACGGCCATCATGACCGTGAGGGTAAACCAATAGTCCTCGCAGATGGATGTTCGCAGTCTTTGGTGATGGAGGGGCTTCATGACCCAACAGTGAAATTAAGGGTTAGGGAGTCAGCGTTGTTCAGAGGATGTTGTCCCTTTCACACTGCCGCGGTACCCACTTTACAAACACACTTAGAGACCTCATGGACAGTCTGTGTATAATAAAGCATGTTAAGTGTTTGCAGATCAGAAGGTTTCAGTTTTTTATCCAGATATATAAACACTGGTCACCTACTTGGGATTTGGAAACGGAAAGCAGGCAATTCATTTATATTCTGAAGTGAACCTTGAAAAGTTTCTGCAATTTTGCTGAGAAATGTCCTGTGGCAAGGTAGTCTCATACCAATGTAAATGATATTAATGTTGCTCCACAATGCATAAAGATAAAACAATGAGATGGCAAAAAAAATTTTTGCCTACTTTTCTTCTATTGACCTGTGTTACATGACTCACAAGTGTCATGTCATGTGTTTCGCTTTGACAGCCCATTCTGTAGAAGGGATACAAGGAAAATACAGAAATGTAAAAATACTTAAGTAAGTTTAGGTAGCAACACTACTTGATTACATTTAGGGGAAAAATCGTTTAAAATACCGTATTTTCCGGACTATAAGTCACTTTTTTTTTTCCATAGTTTGGCCGGGGGTGCGACTTATACTCTGGAGCGACTTATGTGTGAAATTATTAACACATTATTACTAAAAGCTAGGTGGCCACAGCTAGAGGAACGAGTTCGCACATCGGTGCTTCAACACCGTGCTGCCGGGAGAATGCGCCGTGCAACTTTCCTGGAAGTCGTTGGATGGATCGACAAAGGATGGGCTTCGGTGACAACCGAAACCATTCTGTCAGGATTCAGAAAGGCCGGAATAATTGGAACTGCAACTGACGATGAGTCTGACGTAAGCGACGTAGAAGAGGAAGCGCCGCATCTTCTACCTCCGGAGTTAGCGGAGTTGTTTAAAAGACACCGAGGATGAAGATTTCATTGGATTTTATTTGTTATTTGGAGTGACACGGATGGTTTGGTAAACTTCTTAGCATGTTATTTATGCTATAGTTATCTGAATAACTCTTATACTCCAGTGCGACTTATATATGTTTTTTCCTTCTTTATTATGCATTTTATGGCTGGTGCGACTTGTACTCTGGAGCGACTTATAGTCCGGAAAATACGGTACACCCTTGCAAACCCTTAATGGAAAGCTTGTTTTCAAAGTTGCTAAATGGTTGAATCCTGAACCTAATAACAACAAAAAACAATTGTACAGCTATTTTTTGACAACTATACATTTTGCTCAATGAAACAGCAAAGCTATCACAGATTTTTTTGACCTGTCTTTGGATGGAAGTGTAGCAGAAATTAAACAATAAAACAGAGTAGAGAAAGTCAGTATAAGCTATCATGAAACCTGGAGTTTGCATTAACTCTGAATATCAATACACAGTAAAGACACTGAATACATTTATTGTCATATTATTAAGAAAACATACTACAGTAGCCATTCTTGTCGCTTTTAATGTGTTTTTTATGTGTGTTTTTGACCCTAATAGGTTATTATTAAACAGGATTAAACAGAAAATGACATATAATTGAAAGAAAACTTCAGGATTTTCTCTGTATTCACTACAAAATAGCCAGCACTCCACAAACTGGTTAACAGCAAGAAAGCTTTTAAAAACCAAGGTTGAAGGACAGCACCTAAAATTTTGCTTGACAGAAATCTACTCTATTTTGTCATTTCAAGACCTGGAATTATTGATCTTTTTTATCAAAATGCATGGACAGAATAGCCCAACCAAATTAAATCCAATAAATATTCTCATGCAGAAGTGTGTTGACAAGCCTGATTGGATTTACTGTTGATGCACATCTCACGGGCGTTAGAGAATCCATGTCAAACACACCGTGTTTGTCTTTGCCTCTCTGCTCGTTTTTATGTGCCCTTGGAGAAAAGCCAGATTTCTTCAAGACCCCACCTCACAAAGTCCCTGATCCCAGCACACAGACGAATAGAAGTGAGCAGTTTGGAAGATGACGGGTATTCTGTGTGTGGGTGTGTGTGTGTTTGTTGACCCACTTTTACACAGCGAGAGAGAGGTAGAGCTGTAAAAGTTCTTCCCCCTTCCTTCCTCTGCTCTACCTCCTCAAACTCTCTCTCTCTGCCCTGGCATCCTAAGGATGCAGCGGTGGCTATGGCAACGCTGCAGTAGTGAGTAAAAAAGATGAGACTACTTCTCACTTGCTCCTTTTCTTTCTCTTTTCTCTGTGTCTTGACTTTTTTTTTTTTTCTTTTCCTCTCCTGTTTGTCAGCTCAAGGCTGTGTCACGGGTATGCATCTAGATGTTGTCTTTATAATTACAAAGATCCCTATCTTCTGATTTATTTAGCATGCTTGCATTGCGATTTTTCTCAGCAGTGAGCTTCTCATTTAGCCTAATTTGCATCAAATCACTTTTCTTCCCCTTTTTCATTCGGATGGGTATTACAAAAGACGGTGGTAGAATCGCAGAAACTTAACTCCGGCACACACAAATTGTTTTGGCAGCCAAACACCTGAAACGGCACTACTGACTTACAGTACATGGCAGACTGTGGGCGGATTGTCATGCTTGTTATTACGAAAAGGATCCAGAGGACAATTAGGATGCTGTCCCGAACATCCTGTTGTTGTTAAAGGATACTGTTGTTGTGCGGTTGACTCGTTCTTATTTCAGCTTACCCCTGATTCCTAGATAACATCCCATCTGACACTGTTCTTTTCTTTGCCTCTTGTGTGTGCGTATGTGCATCTCTTTGGCACAGTCCCACCACCCCTGCCCAGCAGTTTGAAGATGAGGACTCCTGGCAAAGACAGAAGGGCTTTTGGGACCTGCAGCCGTATGAATTTTTCATTCACTTCCCTCTGCCAACTCTCGCCCCCTTTCTCTCTTTATCTCTCTCTCTCCTTCTCACGAGTCCGTTCCCCCCTCTCCCTGACAAGTGTTGTCTCTTGCTCAGTCTGCAATAGCACACCTGGTACCTGTGCAAGCAGGCGGCGGGGGTGGGGGGAAACCAAACACAAAAGCATGCAAACCACACATGCGAGCACCCAGACGCACTCATTTACACTTGCTCAAACACAGCATGCAGCCTGCAGATGAAGTAAACAGCTCCTAGACAATGTCGCTTGATATTCTACTTTCCGGTGTTCTTTTCCTTTCCTTTTTCCTCCATCCTCTCCTTCCTCTCGGGGTCCCTGAGGCCAGCCATGTGGAGATAGGGCAGAGGAATCCTTTCTGCAGGGGCAATGTTAACAAGAACAACAAAAAAAACACATGAGAGCACGAGCGAATACACACTGGAATTGCACGCACTTGCGCGAGCGAAGACCAACACTCATCACAACGCCACATCAAGAGACACACAACCTATCCTCGCCACCACCTACAAATCTATTCCGTTTGCGAAACTTGGCGGTCGCTTTGTAGTCATTCAAAGGGGCTGACAAATACACGAAGAAGATGACAAAAATTGCACGATTAAATTCTATCTATGCTAAGCTACACAGATAAAAATGAGCAGATGAAAGACCAAACAACATCAAAAGGGGTTTTATTTTTCTTTTTTTTGCTATTTGTCATCCATCTTACGCGTCACTTCTGCATCCATGCACACACAACAGATAAAACAATGACTGCGCAAGACAACCTGACATGTCCTTTTCATGGGCCAGAAAATAGAGCTGTCAAGTGGCGGCGGAACAGGCGAGTCATCGGATCCGGACGGATTTCTCCGGCAAAATTGCCTATCAGAAAGCAGTTGAACCCCGAGGCCATGACATTTTAGATCTCAGCTTCCCGAGACATTTAAAATCTCAGCGGGTGACATGTTACCTTGGCCCACTGTCTGTGCTTGAATGTATATGTCTTGGCAGGTCCTAGAGCTTCAGGTAATGTCAGACATGCAGAGATCTTGTGTGAAGGTATCGTGTCGCCCGCTTTATGAGCCGGGGCCATCCTGCGCCGGCCGAGGGTAGCTCCGCGTGGCGTGGCTCCGCTCGCCTTTGTGCCGATCTTGGGAGAAAGTGAAAATAGTTGCCTCCACACGCTCCTTACACTCTTTGAACAGTTAGAAGATTCCCTTGATCAATTATTGATCAAAGCCATTACAAAGCACTGCGAAGAAAAAAAAAAAAAAAAAGTTGCAAGTGTGTAGTGCGATTCGCGGTGTCCGTGTGTGTGAGTGTGTGTCTGATTGTGTGGCAGAGAAAGAGAACGATAGCAACTGAGGGGCATACAGATAGGAATAGAAAAGGGGATGAAGGAACAAAGGTATAAATAAAGGAAAGAACGACGAAGAGTACATGCTCATGTGGCTCCACGGATAAAATGAGATGTTTTGGCTATTTTAAGGTATTTTCTAAAGGGGGAATGGATTGAATGGGTTCTTTTGGGAAAATGGCACGGAATTTGTTTCAGTCCCTGTAGTGTAAAACTATTTTTGCGAGATAAATTACATCCAAATCAGAACATGTTCCTATATCCCAGTAAATCACAATGTGTGCTGTCATACCACGATGCAGGATTTTTTTTTTCTATTATTAACTGACTATGGAGACGCTCCAGGACTTGTAAATCACACACTGCAGAGAAAAACTGAAATAATGTCCTTTATTAAATGCAGGTGGTACGAGTCAAAATTGAAGAAACTGTTGCTTTGCTTTCCAGTAGATGGTGCCCATCACCATGTGTAAGCCTTTTGCGTTTAATAGCTGCAATGTAGCACCAGTTGGACCAAAACTGCGGGTCCAGAACTGTACATTTAAGAATATAGCAATTACACAAAGAAAATAAGATTTAAGAAGTTTGTGAGGATTCTCAGTCACCCAGGTCATGGTAGCTGTATGATCTTCAGCAGAAAGCAACTGGACCTTTCTTGTAGATTCTTCAACACGTTTCACCTCTTGTCGCAAAATTTAACAAAGAAAAACATTCATTGCCGCACCACATACAAACTTCAGACCAAAGCCACTGGTGATGCTGTAATGTGGAAATATTAAGAGATTGAATCTAAAAAAATGAAGCACTGGTTGCAGCAGTGGCCATCCCATGACCCTACATCATAGATGATCATACAATAATATGATGTTACCATCATTTTATTGTACAGAATGCATCGGTAAGGGGGCTATAAGTAATAATCTTTTCGTAATAAGTTGCCATCACTAACTACCTAGCCCCCGTCAGTACCTTCTTGAGTTTCCTGCCAAGTGTGGTTGTCTTTGATGTCACTGAGCCACATCTCTAGGGAGTCACTTGTCCTGCAGGTGGACTCCCATTTGGCCATGTTTCTCTGCAGCTGGTGACAGCAGACCTTCCTCTGCTCTCTTGGAGATCCAGCTGTGAGCTGGAAGGCCGGAGAAGAACTGGTCACTGCCAACCTTTAACAGTTGCAGAACAGAAAATAAAAATGATAAAGTGTCCACTTATAAGACAGTCAGCTACCTTCCACGGGTTAACAGACAGATGCAACTGAGTGATATCTAAGAAAGGCAGTGATCTGGCCAGTCAGTAGTTAGGGGTTAGCATGACTGACCTCCAAAAGAAACATTAAAAGCATTGTTTTTTTCATCATAACTTTCAGAATAAAATCAGAACGAAACATGTTTCAGAGATTTGTTAGTTGACCCTTTAGTCTTGAGTTTCAATGACAGACTTCATATCTAGGAAGCCAAATGTCATATACTACTCATGTGATTATGAGTTCAACTAAATCTGTGGGGGGAGAATTGTGATTAAGGGCATCTTTCTGTGTGGAGTTTGCATGTTCTCCCTGTGTCTGCGTAGGTTCTCACCGGGTGCTCCGGCTTCCTCCCACAGACCAAAGACATGTTGAGCTTAATTGGTGATTCTTAATCATCAGTAGGTGTGGATGTGAGTGTGCTTGGTCGTCTGTCTCTCTGTGTGGCTCAGTGATGGACTGGTGACCTGCTTTCACTAAGTTAGCTGGTATATGCCCCAGATCCCTGCAGAAGATAAAGTGGTGGATAGATAGCGGATGGATGGAGGGATGGACTTGGATTCAGATCGTGGTTTGGAATTCTACCCCCAACAGATCCTATGATCCAGCGGTCCTATTGCCAGATTGCCCACCCCCAACTGGTTTTAACCCAGTTGTACTGATTGTCAGATTTATTGATGCAATTAGGCATCCATGCATTTGGCATTTCTCAAACTGGTGGGGCTGCAGCTCTGCACTCGAATGAAAATACTGGTTATTAGATTTGAGTGCTTGGCATCATTAGAAATGTCGAAATTTGAAGCCAAGTATGCTCTAAGTGATTTGTTTGTTTACATCTTGTAATTACATTAAAGAAAGAGGCAAGCACTAGTTTTTTTTAATAAGGATGTTTTGTGTAACCTTGCTTCATTTATTTAGTTATTTGTTTGTTTTAATGATGCTGTTTGCTGTGCGTTTCATTCCCATTCTGCATAATTCTATGGGAGCGTAGACCAGGAAAGCAAGAGAGAATGAGCAGTGATTAAGTGAGGTTGGGTTGTACAGACTGAAAAATGTGAAATTGATAGGGGCTTTTACCACATTATATGACCATTTTCCAATTTCCATAAAAATATAATTTATATATATATAGCATTTATACTGGACTGGTCAGTGTAGTCGGGGCTACAAGGTGACGCAGTTGGTTAGCACTGTTGCCTCACAGCAAGATCCCAGTGAGGACACCCGAGATCTTTCTTCTTGGAGTTTGCATGTTCTCCCCGTGCAGTATGGGTTCTCTGCGGGTTCTCCGGCTTCCTCCCACACAGTCCAAAAACATGTTGAGGTTAATTGGTGATTCTAAATTGTCAGAAGGTGTGAATGTGCTTGGTTGTCTGTCTCTAAGTGTAGCCCTGTGATAGGCTGGCGACCTGTCCATGGTGTCCCCTGCCTTCACCCTAAGTCGGCTGGGATAGGCTCCAGCCGTCCACTCTAGTAAGGATTAAGCGGTGTATAGATAATGGATGGATGGATGGATGGATGGATGTCAATGTAGCTGTATCCATATCATGTACATTTTCAAGGTGCTTGCAAAGCTTAAACATTATATTCCCAAATTTTTGTCAAAAATGTTTAGACATATTAAGGCTTGAAACATCCTGACATTCCTTGAATTTTTGTGATGGCGCTGTAGGTCCTGACAATGGGAAAATCTTGAATACAGAGCAGTCTGTTTGGAGCACATAATGAAAACAGAGCAGTCAAGCCAATTATGATTGGCAGTGGTAAATTCACACACATGCTATTTCTGACCACCATCAATGAACTGATGCCCAGCGACACTGATTACAAGAATTAAAGGTTATGAAGAGTGTCAGGGACCCATAATAACAATTGGCAGTACGCATGAATAGAAGAAAACAATTAACCTGCCAAAGATGACAAGGCTAAAAACAATTTCCAATGCTAATAAAGTCCTCTCTCATTACTGTTGCATTATGCCTCATTCAGTATCTATCACCAGCATTTAATCTTGAATTCTACCCCCGTGATCACATTCATGAATTACTTTTCAATTTTTCAAATAATTGAGGTAACAAAACCTTTTGTTCTTGTGAAAATTCTGCAGGTGTTTTTCACTCATCAAAAGAACAGAAAACTGTCGTTTTAATCTCTGTGAAGTTAAGAAGAAGAAAAAAACGTCTAGTCAGTGCATTAGCGAGGGACTGAGGTTGTTTGATTGAATTCACATCTGTCCGTTGATGTGTGTTTTGGACTCTGACTCAAGCTGAGTACTAATGGCCAATTCAAGCCAATTACACCAGTAATTGTGGAGCTCTTGGCATTTGGCCTTATGAGAAGAGAAACCTGTCCTGATTGGCCTGGGCAGGTATCGAACAGAGAGGGACTGAAAAAGACCTGTTTTGGCAGATATCCATTTGTGTTTGAGGGACTGGCTTTGTCTCAAAAGTCAGATTGAAGCCGTTTGAGAGAAAGGAACAATCATCAAATTCAAATTTGTCTTAATTAGATAAAATCTTTAAACACAATGGGGCGGATACCAATCACATAAATCCAAAGCAGGAGACATGGCAGAGATATATGACACTCCATGCTAAAGGGAAGCTTATACACCTCTGCAAATATTTCTCTCGCTGTGGCATGTTTTCCATGGTGACTCTTCTCGCTGTCAGGGCTGCTGTGAAGGCTCCAGAAAGCAGCCTCTCTGTTTTCTGCCCACATACCAGAGAGGACCTGGCCAGACACACACACTGCCCAAGAGACAAGCTGCCATTTTCATAAAGTTGAGAATGCACCCTCACAGAATAATCTGCAAGCAAACACACACAGCTGTACAAAAAAAAATACGCATTGGTTGTATTTTTTATGTAAACACGTTACTACACACAGGGATGTGCATTTGCAATGACTGCAGACTTCCCTGAGGTAAATATGCAGTTTGTATTATCTCTCAGTATGGTTGTCCAAGTAACACACTTGTCACACTTGAATGATCAAATCATTACCTCGAATTTGCGATTCGGCTCAAGGGTGAAGAGACACTTATCTGGATATGGAGAGGAATATCTGATGACTGGATGAAAACAACATTCTTACAGGTAAACAGGACTCCACACTAACATTGGTTGCACATAACTGTTGCACTAAATCTTTCCCCGTGCCTCTTGATTCCATCCCCATATGTTTTACCAATGGGCATCTGTGATCTATTGTTACGAAGAGAATTCTGTGATCTCTTGGAGGTGATCTCTGTTTTTTAATGAAATAATGACATATGATGAAGATAAAACGCTGCGTAACAAGCTGCCCGCTCCAGCTCTCGTCCCACAGGAGAGTAGTACAAAAGGGCTGAGAACGTGCAGGGACAAAGGGTATGGAGCTAGCAGCTGGGACAACTTTTATGTTTATTACTGACTGGACAACTGTGCATTCATAATGACTGCAGGCTGCTGGCCTACCCTTCCCAAATGAAACAATCTGCTGACTCAGAAACAAACAAAAAAGTGACCTGACGCCCCGCACAATTATGCTCAGACGTAGTAACGGCAACAAGAGTATGGACAAGTGGCAGATCAAACGAGATGCGATCAGAATGGAATAAGAAGTGTCTAAAAGTCATTAAGATACCCAAAAAGGCACATGTAGAAGCCAATAATGTGACATACGACAACGTAACAACGGCCGATAACGTAATAAATTTGCACTTTTAAAAATGTAATAGGCCAATAACGTAATAAAAGTCCTGAACCTTAATATATTTTGGCTAATAACGTTAATAAGTTATTATGTTATTGGCCTGGTAAGAAAATTATTTGCAAATGGAATAACCAGCCAATAACGTAATAAGCTATTGCATTATTACGTTATTGGCTAAAAGTTATGATGGTATCCATTCAGGACTTCTATTACGCTATTGGCCAGCTATTACGTTGTTGGCTTATTACAGTTTTAAAAATGGCAAATTTATTACGTTATCGGCCATTACTTCGTTATTGGCTTCTACGGCACATTTTGAAATTCACTTTGGTCTCTAATCATGGAAATAAGCCTTTACTAAATCATATGCAGCTTGTACACAGAATTGCCATGAAGCTAAAATAGAGCACACAACTGTAGTGATTCAGTCTTACCAGCCTGATGCAAAACTCTACAAACACCTGTGAGTCAAAGTGCAGGGCACAATAGCGCAGCTCGAAGCGGTTCACAGCGCCTAGAGCAGCAGGGAGGAGCAGAGGAATCATAGAGCTGATGATAACCGATCTGCCATGTAACACAGAATGCAGGTTGGGAAAAAATAAATAATGCAATGCATATACACAGAACAAGACAAGCCCGCTAAATGTCAGCTGCACTGGTGCAACCAATGGAAATCCTTAGTAGGAGGAGACAGATTGTCATTTGCACTCTGGAGCCCTGGTAAAGCAATATTGGCAATATCGTTTTCATTGTTAAACGGCCGTAATTAAAACAATGTATCCATTTCTCAATACTTCGGTACCCTGTCAGTGGCCTGCAGATTAGTACGGATACATACTTTTGTAAAGTGTAGACGTGCTTTTTTAGCATTCCTAAGAATTCTGAGGAGTTCTCATTGTAGTTTTTTTTTTAATATTACTCAAACCAGAGGAACTTTATCTCATGCACAGATGGTGCACTGGTGAGTATTTCCTACAACAGAAGGTTGTGCATATATACAATTGACTCAAATTATTCTTCAGCGTTCATACTCATTGTAAAGACCCATGTCAGCCAGTGCAACAATGTGTTTTTAATAGAACAACGATGTGAACAGTGAAGCTGTATGAGACAGCAAGTAATATCTGTCTTTGGCTGTACAGACTGTAGTGGAATAAATGTATTGCTGGTTTTGATCTTTTCATAAGATCGGTTAGCGATAAGGAGGGGGGACAAAAACAGAGAAGTTTCTTTTAAGGGACAGGACTGTGCCTCTAAACAGCCTTGAATTTCTTGAAGCACTGACTCAACCAGATGCTGGAAACTTTCCACGGGGATCTTGGCCCATGCTGACTTGATAGCATCACACAGTTCCTGCAGATATTTCAGGGCCACATTAATGCATCTGATGGCACATTATGCTGCTGGAAGCATCCGTTTGAAAAAAAAGCCGAGACTGCGGTGATAAATGAGTGAACTTGGTCAGCAGTAATCTGCGAGTGCACCGTGGAGTTTAAACGCTCAGTTGGCACCATGTGATAGGATTTTGTATGAGTGAGGTGGCATTCTCTTTCGTAGTTATTGGAGTTTGCATGCACATTTTAGCTTTATCTGGTAGTTTCTAAGTCATGGGAGTGTCGTGCATTTGTGCGTGTGCTGAGGCATCCTTGGGATTGTCACTGCTGCACAATCTCAGTTTGCATTCGTGGTCTGTCAGCTAGCGTGAACACATCTTGCCACTCTCCTCTGACCCCTTTCGTCAATGATGCATTTTTGTCCCGAGAATTGCCTCTGCCATCAAGACGTTTGTTTGTTTTGTTTAGCTTGCACTGCCATCCTCGGTAAACTCAGTAATGCGTAAATTCCCCGTTGTGATGGCTGATTGTCAGAAACTGAAACCAGCGTGCCTGTAATGATCATACCGTATTCAAATCTCGCGTCTCGGCCATTCCAGCAGTTAGCCGAACTACAAGCGAGCCTCTCAACTCTGTCTGCCGGCCTTATGTCTTATTTACACATCACTCAGTATGGGAAGGCAAGCTGTTTGCATAAAAGCGAGGTATGAAGTGAGAGTAATTTTTTTTTTTTAAGAAAGATAGAGATGAATCGTGAGAAAAACAGAAGGGAGAGAGATCCTGCAATCTGGTAGAACAAAATAAATGCCGTACAGTTCCACTGGAGTCAGGTTTTCTACTGATAATTGGATTCCACCCAGAGCTGGAATGTTTGTTTTAAAGCAGAGAAACATCTATATATATTCAGCTGTATATTTCATGTGGCAGACAGCTATTATTTCGATACCCATCACTACACTTCCACTACTTGACAGCAAAGCTTTGTTTTACTTCGTTTTCTGAGCAGCGTAAAAGTTTACTGAACCTGTATTTTTTTTTACCCTTTTCAAAGTCACCAGTTGATTTAAAGTGTTCTTCCTTATGAGGGTTTCTAATGTGATTTTCCTGAGGTAGTCCTTCCTCCTCCTTAATGTCCTCTGTAGCCTTCAGTTAACCATCTGCTGGGAAGGGGAGCACATGGCAGAAGATGTGTTAATGAATGCACAGTTATATAATCCAGACCTGTGGTGGAGGGGAAAACAGAAAGAGCAAGCAACAGCCAGATCCACATCACTTGACACTCCACCGAGCAGAAGCGAGAAAGGTAACAGGGATGCCACCAGTGCCACCAAGTGGCCCGAGGAGGTACTGTTTTCTTTTCTTTCTTTTTTTTAAACTTCTTTCTTCACCCTTTCAAACAAAACATGACAACTAGCTGTTTTGCCTTTTCTCTTTCTATAAAGAAAAACCCAGGAGACGTAGAAGCTGATGTATCGAACGTGACAGCCTGATATACGGATGGTATTGCTTTTTCGATGACCACTGTTAAATGGGCTGCATGCTGACACAGTAAACCACACAGCAAGGACGACTATTACAAATTAGTCCCCGGCCCTCCCTCTTTTCCTCCTCCTGCCAAAATGCCATACCTGGCCCTTGCCCTGGCCAGCCATCGCACTCCTTATGAATCAAAGACACCGGAGCAGACGAGAGAGGCAAGGACTTACGAGCACTTGGCTCCGACTCCCTATTTTCTCCTCTTTCTCTCTTGCAGTCGGTACATTTCTCTCCCTTCTCTCCCTGTGCATCTAGCTGTCTAGCCTGGTTGGATGATAAATCCTCAGGCGAGTTTTAAAGCACCAGTGGAGCAGAAACTGCCCAGGTTACGCTCTGTTCACACAGGTTAATATACACAGCAGGTCAACATGTATGAGGACGCATTAATGCCGATCCCGTTCTCTGCCCTTTCACCTACCCACAAGCAAAATGTTCTTTATTGCTTTCAAATTACTTGAAACTGAGGTACTTTATTGGCGTAATTATCAATAAGATATTGTACTGCTGATACAATTTACAACAAGAGAGGAAAAAACGGAAAGCAAGCCAACAAAGGAACAGCTCATACTGAGAATTCACATTTTGTTATTGTTACTCTGTAGTGGTGACAGCAGAGGCCGGAGGCACTATGTTTTCGAGTTGCTCGACCGCCTTTCCCATTCTTGTGAAAACGACAAATCAGGAATCTCCTGGAAGTGAATTTTATGACGTCTGGCAAAAACATTTACTTGGATTCAAGAATGAACTGATAAGAATATGGCTGTCAAAGGTCAAAGGTCGTGGACCACACAAAACACTTTTCAATTCAAAAATTCCTACATTAATAATGATGTAATTTCATACAAATGTTTAACATTTGACATCAGATGTTCTACATCCAAAAGGGTAAAGATCAAGTCTGTACAGACAAGGGTGGAAACCATCACTTGGCTGGTTGGCAGACTCATACGGCCGCAAGGCAGTAATTCTAGTCAAAAAACATTTTTATTTTAGATTTGACATATCATTTCTAATTCATCATTTTGAGTAACTGGTATTGACTTTAAAGCAATAGTTCAGCATTTTGGAAGATACTCCTATTCAGTGACTTCAGTGAGTAGACTACTCTCATCCAGCCCTCCAGTACTATTATAAACGACCCTCCACAACGGGTGGAATCGACTATCAGAAACTGAAGTTGCGTGATGCAACGGTATCATCACATCGAGGTGGAACCCAGACTTAGAGACGTTCACTTACAATCCCACAGATTGTAGCTTTGCACCATTGGCTCCTCAGCCCAGCACATTGTCCGAATGTCTAATCCTGCAGTTCCTCTTGTTCTAAGCAGGATTCTTATTGGAACGATACGTCATCAGTGTGGTAATAACTTGTCTCAGGATCTAACTACAGCTCATGTTTTATAGCGGATGAACAATCCAACACTTGGTGAACATTTGGACTTTTAGGTAGGAACTGAACGGCACTGCTGTGAAGGAAAAAGGCTCTCTGGATTTATAAACAGAAATGAGAGAATCATAGTGAAACATAATGCGGCACAGTAATCATTTTAATCTTGTTTATCTTAAAGAACCATTATTGAAAATACAATTTGATTTATCAGTCAGCACTATATCTGCACACAGCGAGTTAGATTAGCGAGCATAAAGAAGTACAGGCCTAATAACACACAAACGTCTTATATCACATACAAGATTTATGAGTGGCTCTGCGTGGGACTATTACTTGGGAAAGCACAGTAACTTCCCTCATGCTGTTATATGTTCCTTTTATCTTGTTGTTAAGCTGAGAGGCAAAGAGGAGAGACTGTCCGAGCTTACCCTGCTCTGCCAAGAAGCAGTCCACCACATGCGTGAAACCGCGACTTGTGAGGCAAATTTATCATGCAAGGTGATAACATACAAAGTCAGAAAAGACACAGTCAGACATGAAAATTGCCCGGGGCTTCCATCACCCCATGAACGTACACAGACGGGAGATAAAAGCAGGGAACTAGAGGTCCTGGTGAGTTGCGAGATCAGTCAGATGCTGAACTACCACACGCAGTCATTGCTTAGCTAGTGTACAGCTAACATCTGCACAGCTGGTACACTGGCTGTTTTTGAGATGAATAAAAACACAGATTTCTTCGAGCAGCACAGCTAAATGTGCGCATATAAAGTTGCCCTCAGGTAACAATTTGCAGCAAATGGGAAAGTTTCAAACCAATTCTACACTGCGCTACACTTGTATGACACATTCACTCCGTCTGAAAACTGACATTTAAAATTGATGTGTTAATTCCAGCACTGCTTGTTCAAACAACGTGGATTTGTAATGATGGACCTGCCAAAGAAGAGCTTAAGTATTAGACTGTAGAAGTGTTTACACTGTGCATGAGGAGCTAATGGAGATAAAAGACCAATCTCTGTTCCTAAGAGTCTGTTGTACGCATTCTGTTTTTGGGATAATCTCTTAAGCCCCTTTCAGACACTCCTTTCATTCATCTGATGACATCTGAATGTGTCAGTGAAGGAGTGGTCCTCCAGCAGTAAACTTCTTTGCTGGGAGTGATTTGGAGCTATCCGCAGCTATTTGGAGCATTTGAAGCCCACGCAGACTGTATATACACTAATGAGCAACAGAATTGAAACCACCTGCCTAATATTGTGGAGATCCCTTCTTGTGCTGCCAAAACAGCTCTGACCCGTCGAGGCTTGGATGACACAAGACCTCTCAAGGAGTCCTGTTGTATCGGGACCAAGACGTTAGCAGCAGATCCTTTAAGTCCCGGAAAGTGCAAAGTGAAGCTCTTGAATCAGAACTGTTTCGCCAGTGCAACCCCTAAAACAGGGGTGTCGAACTCCGGTCCTCGAGGGCCGCAATCCTGCAAGTTTTAGATGTTTCCCTCTTCCAACACACCCAATTCAAATGATCAGGAACATTATCAGGCTTCTGCAGAGCTTGATAATGAGCTGATCATTTGAATCAGGTGTGTTGGAAGAAGGGAAACATCTAAAACATGCAGGATTGCGGCCCTCGAGGACCAGGATTGGAGACCCCTGCCCTAAATGGTTGATTGGATTGCAATCTTGGGAGTTTGAAGTCAACACCTTAAACTTCATCTAACCATTCCTGAACTGTTTTTGCGTTATGGCAGGTTGCATTACACAGCTGAAACACCCCACTGCCACCAGGGAATGCTGTTGCCATGAAGGGGTTTTTGTGATCTGCCACAATGTTTAGGTAGGTGGTACCTGTCAAACAGACATCCCAGTAAGGTTTCCCAGTAGAGCACTGCAAAGAGAAACATGCTGCCTCCGCTAGATTGCCTTGTGCATCCTCCTACCATCTCTTCCTCAGCTAACAGATTGTTGAACCACTGTTGATAGGTACTAACCACTGCACATGGGTAACACCTCACATAACCTAACAGTTTGGAGATATTCTGATCCAGTAGTCTAGTCACAAATGTTGCCCTTGTGAGAGTCACTCAGATCATTTCCCTTTTTTTTTTGGTTTGCTTTCAACACACCAATTTCAAGAGCAGACTGTTGACATCCTGCCTCATATATCCCATCTCTACACAGGTAATATTGTTCACTGGTTTTAATGCTGTGGCTAACTGTATATAGTATGTGCAGTCTATAGGAGCATCCTTGAACTTTACTTGTATGTGTAGCACATACCGCACATGTGCTGTGGTTCTCTCTACCACGCATATATCTGAATAAAGCCACGAGAAACACTAGCGTAAAGGTGACCTAATAGGAAACCTGGCAACATAAACTTGTCTTTGTTTCGCTTGGAATTCCAAACTGTGACAGCCAGCGTATGCAATTGCAAATATTGACGACATTGTAATACGTTTTTTTTTTTTAAAGTTACTGTTTCCTCGTCTCTCTGCCTACAAATAACCCATCTAATAAACTGGAACTGGGACAAGTAGAGAAGCAATGTGACGCAGACTCTGGTCTGCTTCACTGGACCTGAACACAACCATTTCATCTGTTGAGCCAGCAGGCCAAATCAAGTGGTCTTTATTAAAGCTGCTTTGATGGATTCACCTCTGGCCTCCCCTGCTGTGATCTATCGCCTGTCCAGCCCTTGGAGGTCGTAATAAACTTGTTAAGCAATGGGGTCACCGCATGCAAGCAGTGTGTGTGTGTGTGTGTGTGTTGCCAGTACAGCATGTTATGTTACTCAGGTCTATCATCACAACCGACCATATACACGGCTGTATATCCAGCTGCTGGCACTGGCTCTACTTATAATGCTATTTGTAGTTCCCTCTTACATTCTGGCATGCCGGCATCATATATTTATACACACACATTTAAGATATGGTCAGGCGCAGTAGCAGCGCTGTTATCCCTTTGAGTAGTTTTACTGTCTTGAGCAGCTCCTGCATATTTCCTAATAGAGTAGTAAATCAAAGGCAGTTGAGCCTTGGTGAGTCTTTTGCAGGTTCAGTGAAGCCAAACACAGAAAAGCTTTTTTAATTAATTTTTTTTATAAAATCAATGATTTCCTATTTTGTTTTAGTATATATTTATCTATGAACAGAAAGGAAATATATCTATTTTTTTCCCCCTTAAGTACCTCTGACATTGACTGGAATAATCAGGACATGTCAGAACACCAAGATCCGGCTCACAGTTCATTACGCTTCACGTCTCATTTTTTTGCAGTTGTATTTAATTTGCAGCCGTCAGAAATGAATCACACTCGGGATCTGCATTAGGCAAAGAAAATGAGATGTTTAAGCGTTCTCTCTGTCTGTCCTTCAGTAAATGAAGCACAAGAATGAGCAGACAATGTAGATGTGTCATCTTCCACTTAGCAGAGGCCGCTGTCCTCAGGACACAGCGGCGGTGGATGCAGGTTACTGTAAGTTGAGGTGAAGCCCATCCGCTTTCTAATGGGTACCGCAGGGATCGGTGTTATTGGATGACTCATCGGATCAATGGTGCAGGGCGGTCCTCCAACGATGTCCCGAGTCCAGCATGTGTAGAAGTTTATGCAGCTAACATGGAGACACGCACCTGGCACTGTGGGTTACAGGCACCAAAGACTATATATGATTTTATTGTTTTAACAAAGTCAGAAGTGAATTTACAGCTTTGTTTCCAGATGGCATTACAAATGTTCCATTTTTGAAAGTAAATCACACAAGTGAGAGTGCATGATGTACTTTTATGAGCGAAATCACTCACAAATAAAGTTTTATGAGAGGTGTGACTGGAAGAATTGGGGATATTTCATCTCGAAAAGCCCTTTGGAAGACACAGCAAAGGGCAAAGGCGGTTATTGTTGCTGTTGTTTATGGTGTTGTTTTATGAACAATGGTAAACCGCTGAAGCAAGTGTGGGTTATCTTATGCTGTATTATGTGCAGACCGGGCTACACTTTTAAACAAACAAGTAAACAGATACCGAAATCCAAGTCGATGAAGCAGTCGGTGTGAAATTAAATAACTTTAAAGGCATTTTTTAAAAAATTTGTTGGCTTTCTTGAAGGCTATATGGCTGTTTGTGAATGTTTCCAGTCTGGACACGTTGCCTGAAAAAATATTTTACAGCAAATGAACAAACACACAACAGAATCTTAATATCAAAACAGTTTTTGCTATACAGTTTCTGAAGCTTAATTCGTGTATTTTGGGTAACTTGTCTGGTAATTGCATGATTTGATTTGTAATATTTTTTTTTTTTATCTGCAGCAAAGCTCCCTCTGTCTCCTTCCTCTCACCGCTGAACAGTCCTTATTAATACATAGCCTGGGTACCTTTATGAATAGATTTGTTTAGTGGACTTCCTCACTCAGGAATTCATTGAAACCGCAGTCATTTGCTGAGAGTCTCCACATGTCCCCAGGCAATCGCTAAAGCAATATATCCAGAGGCTGAAACCACCACAGTCTGCTTCGAGTTTCCTCCCAGAGTACATCTCTTCCCGGATATCGCTCATTGCATTTGTCTGTGACGACACCGGAACGCCATCAGAAGTTAGCCGGACGAACCATCATCGTCGTCGCGGTGGCCATCAAATTCGGACCCTTCCAGTAGTACCACTTGATACCATTGTAGCGGACCACATTGGATGAAGCGGGGTAATATATGCCATTCAGGTTGGACGGACCGCAAGCCTCAAACCACCATCCTGCAGGAATAAGTTGCGCCAGAGAGAGTTCAAGGAAAAAGTCAGAATTAATTGAATTCAAGCTCATGAAATGTAACACCCAAATGTACAGCTGTAAGTCAGCAGTAACTTTATATTGGTGCAGAGGGGAAATGAAATGCACTTCAGGACATTTACAAGGGGGAGGATAGAAATGTTTAACAAGATGGGTTATAAGGAAAGACAGATTGAGACGGTGGGGGGTGGGGGGGAGGCAGATGAGCGTACCTCCGGACGCGAGCTGTGCACACTTGCAGGTACAGCGGTCATTGTCTCTGTCCTTGGTGCTGAACTGGCTGCCGGTGTGGGTGAGGCTGCTGGTTCTTCCAGCTGTGCCACTGAAGCCCTCGGCATGAAGGCTGGATTCAGGAAAGTAGAAAAAGAGCAGGGAATTTCAGCAAAAAAATAAAAAATAAAAGCAAACACACACACACACACACACAAAAAAGCTCAGCCGCAGGCACTTCCATTCATTATTTAAAGCTGCGTTGGGCAACTTGTTGGCAGCTGCAAATGGCAATGAGTGGATACTGCCTGAAAAGTGTTTGAAGCTCAGAATTTCTAAAAATCATCCAATGTTATCTCGGTAAACTGAACACAACACGAGCATGTTTACGAAACCGGCCGGCCTGCGATTGCTTAATATCACAGGGTAGCGAAGGAATGATAAGGGGCATGTATGCTGCTTTTTTTTTTTGCTGTTCACTTTTAATTTTTCACTCTTTGTTTGATTTGTCAGCGCCTGGGGGCATATCTGGCTTTCAGAATTTAATTTTCGCAAACCAAGCAAATAAGAGCATCTCAAGTAGGTATAATCCAATGGCTCCTCTTTTCTGCAGCTCCATCTTGTCATTTGCAATCTGCACAGAGGGGAGTGCTTCTGGATAAAAGTCTTGTCTATTATAGAATTAAACTCACATAATCCTGTATGCATTATTTCAGTAAAAGTAAAATTATATACGCTTTTAAACCACTGCAGGATATCATAGCCTTTTCAGTATATGCACAATATGAGGTAGTCACTCCCACAGGTTCCCATTGTTGCTAAACATCAATATAAAAACTCAGCTAAAGAACTTCTCATTATTTTTTCTCCACGCTGTGCTTTGTGAAACAACCCAGTCTGAAAGAAATCTCTGCCCAAGTTAAATTGATTCGTTGAATTATTTTTTGCACAGTACGCGCGCCTGTGTGTTGCCGCGTCTATTTGTCCGTCCGTGTGTGCGCGTGGGCGCCGGTTTGAAGAGACTGGACGAGGAGGTCAGTCCTGCTGTCTGGCCTCTCCACTGCCCTGTCATTCTGTCTAGTTAGTGCCGCACTCTCCCCAGAGTTATGTGACCCCCCTGTGTAGCCCGGGGCACGCTGTCTGTGATGACTAAATGAAGAATCCTCCTCTTGAATTTGTAAGTTCACAGGGCAGGACAAGCGCATCATGAGGGGGGAGGAGGAGGAGGAGGCAAGTTTGAAATGACAGCGCCAGGGACGGGGATAATGATGGAATAGCAAAGAGAGAGTGGAATAACACATGAGGGGGATGTTTTGTTAGACGAGTTAACTTTTCTTTTCATGATGTGAAGCAAATTAGAGACAAATTAGACGGAATTGCAACCACACAGGCAACGGGATATCCTACTGGAAAAGGGAGCTCTGCTGGCTTCCCAAAACGTTTGCCATGACTTCCAGATGTACAAATTCAGCTTTTCCAGCAGCACCGCAGACCGCGGGCCGACCTTTTCTCAAGGTGACTGTCTTTTTTTTTATATTGTTATTGCTCGCTTTAACGACAGAGATACTGTTACATTAAAAGAATGCCCACTACTTTCTTTACTATAAGAGCAGCTATTCTTGGCTACCTCACCAAGGGGAAGGCGGTCTGTCATGTCGATGATTAATGTATGAATCTTGTTACTGAGTTTTAGGTGAAGACCTTCATGCTACTCGAGGGAGCGCACTGGATGCAGCCGAGGAAGAGAATCGCTCCGGCTGACTTGCTGCACAGCACCATGGATCCGACTTGGGGGTTTTAATATAAACACAGAAAAGCCAGCGTCTTCAGCGCGCTAGTGATGCCGGTACATATTGAACTAGTTACACCGAATATGATCTCAGATGTAGCAGGCTGCAGAGGTGATTATATTCATTCAGGTGCTTCGCCTCACACAGTGTAGCCTACAGCAAAAAACTGTGAAACACTCTGTTTTATCACGCTAATTATGTGGAAGAAATTCAGGCAAATGCAATTTGCTGCACTATTAGGGATCTTGGAAGCATACACCCACATGTGATTATGATTTGTCATCTCTCAAAGCATCAATCTGCGCAAACTTCGACAAAACAAGGGCAAATTCTGGTGAACGTATTTGAAATCCGACCTGAACTATTTCGGTTTTGTCTGTTATTTCTGTCTGTTTGAGGGGAAACATGGCTTCATCACACCCACACATAATCTTGTTAGTGATTGCTGGGTTACCGGGAGAGCTTTGTTTGAGTTGTCAGTTCCTGGCAGGGGCAGGTATTGCCGAGCATTCCTGTTATACTCCAGTGGATGTGGGTCCCCTTGGGGAATTTGTGGGGCAGCGGTAGCCGCGGTGATGTGAAAAGAAAAATGGTGGCAGACGAAAGTGGCTGCGCGCCCTCCACCTAGCTTCATCAGTTTGAATGACATTCTTAAAAATGGTCCAAGTGGTGCCTTAACTTAAGCACTTGAGGATAAGAAAGCTTAGAAAATGAGAAAATGGAGAGGAATTTGAACCGCTGATAACGGTTTTCTAATCTGCGAGTCTTACAACCCGGAGGGAAGGCGACGACTGAAAGGGTGCTACTGCATTGCAATTATGCCTTTCACAATAGAAGGCGCTTAATAAAACACTTACACTGAAGACCGAAATAAAACGCCTTCATTATAGCCTCATTCATGTCATATATCTGACAAAGTGAAAGAAAGAATTAAATTCTAGACCTGAGTGTATAATACGTGTTTTACTTTAGCATGCTGTCGTATCTCATGCTATCACTTACAATGACTTTGTGGTAACTGGATTATTTAATCATTTCGAGCCAGGGTGAGTATTCAGTTATGAATTGAAGGTGTATATATTTCCTGCTGGTAGGTTACCTGTAGTTGTTGTCCTCTCCGTCTATGTAGAAGCGATCATATTGTGAGAAGGCTTCATTCCCCTCTCTGTCTTTTAGCTGGACATGCAGACTGTATTCCTGGGAGCTGGTCAGCTTGTGGATGATGTCATTCCCCAGCCAGTGTTCCCCAGACGGCTCTCCAAAGCCCTGGATTACACACAAAGACAAGGAAACAATAGAAGGAGAAAATATTCTAACAAGGGGGATGATTTTACCGGTGGCCTGCCAAGTATTTTTGGAGTTAATATGAAAATGGACCTCAATTTAAGAAGTCACATTTATCATTCTGATGGACTATGACAGTCCACTGAGTGTAGGAAGTGAAACACTCCACTCCCAAAGCTAGAGGCTGGTCAACAGAGACTTTCATTAGCTTTAATATCTTAGCAATGCTCCATCTGGACCCACAACACTTTAATAAAATTTAAAAAAAAACTGCAATAACAGCTGCCTTGGTAACTGATCCACTGCTTGTTTGTACTTTGAAACTGGAAATCACCATAAGTTCTCATCAGAAGTCCTTGGTCTTGGCAATGGATGACAACAATGATCAATACCCTGCACATACACATGGGTAATAATATATGTGGAGGAGGGAATTAATGCTACTTAAAGATGCATGAAAATGAAACATATAGATGCAGGGAATGGTTTGATGAGGAAGCGATGAGAATCAGATGCTTTGGCTTCTGCAGTTTCCAGATCTTTACCAAAGTGAGGACCTATGAGCTAGAGGTTTCCCTTAAGCCTGAAATTAAAAATGCATCATCAGGACAACCTCTCTGCGCCCAATTGCCCCTCATTAAATCACTGCACTCCAGCATCCATCTGTACACTCTGACAGAGCGTCACTCAGCGAACGATCCCACCTCAGCTGACTGAATGTCATTTCCCAGCATTGTAGCTGTTGTGCAACGGCGAGCGAACAGTATAGTAAGACCTCTGGACATTCGGCACCGAGCAGCAACTTGATCTCTCAGAATGTCAAGTTAACATGCAGTAAGCTCAGCATCCTCGAGGGAGACTGAGAGCTATCAATTTAGATTATAACCGATATCATCCGACGAGCAGGACATCTTCCTGCTCCCCTCTGCTATAAAAGAGGATCCTATAAACATCCCTCAACAGCTGCCAGAGAGACCCCTGGGGAAGCTTGCTATTGTTTGCACCAAAACCAGAACACAGCCACCGCACCATATTGCCCCAAAGAAACCTATTACTTTGTGAAAGCTGGAGAGAAACACCTTTCACAATCACAAAGCAATGAGAGGGTTCCTCTATAAGGCCTCTGACTTGGAGCTAAAACTCCGTCTAGACAGGCAACTGAAGTGTCAACATCACTGCGGGCAGACATGATTATCACCTCTGAGGCCACGACAGCACTGATTGTGCAGGAAGTCAGAGTGCCCTCAGAGGAGCGCAGCGAGGAATCCAAAGAGAAGAAACAGGAAGCGGTAGAGAGATCCTGTGGCAAAGGCTAGAAGTCACGCTGTGAAACCCATAGAGGGGCACTGTGGGAGCTTCGAATCAGAGATATCAACTTGTGAAGAGTTTCACAACCGGAGAGAACAGCGCCGGGCGACTTTGCATCAGGAGGGCAGATTCATGGGTGGCTGCTGTTGAGATACAAGTTGGAGGCTGATCGATCGCTGGCTGGGTCGCCTGGCTGGTGCTGAAACACCCAGTAACTCCTGGAAACATCACTGATGATGCGTTTACACATCAAGATGTTTTGCACGTATTTGTAGTTTTAGCTTGAATATGATGCTTTTACATGAAGTGATTACAGTAATGATAAGGGTATTCCCAGTAATTTAATGTAAATTATATACAGCAAACTGTAGTAATCTGACCTGGTTTCCTGTATAAAGAATAACTTTGAAGTTTGCTAAAATACTCATTGGCACAGTTAAGGCTGGACTGTGGGACTTTTACATATACATGAATGTCGTTGGAAGTTCACACGATGCTAATTAAATCTCTCTGTATTTTACCGTTCCTTGAACTTTTTCATTTGCTGTCTGTGGCGCACCGGTAGGTATGGATTTTACGTTGCAAGCAATGGTTGTTTTTTTTTCGGTGCTGAAGAAGGGTGCCACCAAAGACAAAGTGAACTAGAGGAGCTATAGGAGCACTGAGGAGCCTCAGAAAAGGTCCAAGAAAAGTTTCTGGTGACCCAGAGGAGAAAGAAACTCTGCGTTCGGTAATATGATTAGTCTCAAAAGTCAAAAAAGTAGAGTGACTGACGGAGAGACGTAAGTCATTAGCACGCGTCGACAGTGTTTTGTAATTAGTCACTGCCAGAAGGGGGAGACAAAAGTTCTGCACTGCAGGATGAAGGACCAAATGAAATATTTGCTTATCATATAGTTTGATCCATTTGATTTGATGTACTGTATATGCATTTTAATTTTTTAAATTCTAATTACATAAACATGATTAATTATATGCAGCAATGTGTAAAACTTGTAACCACTTCAAGATAGTATCAGCATGAAATATCACATTTTAATTTTTTGAGCATTTATTTTTGCAAAGAGAGAAATCTTCCAGTGACATATTTGTATGCTGTTAAAGAACGTAACTGTAACAGATCACAATGGGGTTTCATTGGTCTTGTAACTTCTAAGACATAATCCACAAATGTATGATGAGTGAATCGAATCTGTAAGTTGTCATTTTAATGTCATCTTCTGAAGTGACCCAGCCAGCTGACAGCCTCAGGTCCTCAGGTTGGGCCCTTTTGGCTGTCCCAAAGTTGAGCCTAATATCTAAAGATTTTGCCACCAGGGTCCTACAACTTTGCAGAGAGAAAAGACGATGGCTGCAGTGAAATCTATTCAATCACTTCGTAAAGCTAATTTTTACACACTTGCTTTTATGTGACATTATGTTTTTATTGCTTCTTAACCCTGTAACGCCAAGTGTATCATATTTTTTGAAACTTCTACATCATCAGTGTGATTATTTTATTTTTTTTGCCTGAAAAACCTCATGTATACAATCAGATACATTCACTGCACACATAATCCACCATAGGTCGTAATTCGTGCACCAAAAATGGCTGACGTAGCAAAAAATTATACAAATTAAAACTCATGTATAAAAAAATTACTATTTATTTTGAACTCATTTTGATGAACTTTTTCAATTAAAATATATATTTGTGATTTCCCAATCTGCAAATGTGGAGAGGGCATGACTCGAGACCCGCGTCTAAATGAGGAGCGATTTGTATCTGCAAATCTGCAGGGTGTTTTCTTGCATAGAGGAATTCTTGGCACTACCAGGTGAAATTTTAGCCATTGCCAAAGGAAAATCGCAAGCACCAAAACGATAGGAATAAAAAAAAAAATCACAATAAATAATGCTGACTGGGGCTGCATTTACTCAAGCGTAGCAGATCATATTTGTCTATCAAAATGTCAGAAATAAAAGGGAAATGTTTAGATATCTGTCGAATCAGCGAAAAACGCATCCATTGCCTTTGCTCTACGGACCAATCACGCTAACTGTGAAACACAGTCGGCCCTCAAAGGTCCGTTCTGAGCCAGGAAAAACCTTGATCTGTCTAGATGTAATCTAAGTTGATGCACAAATGATGATGTGTTACAAATCAGCAGCAAATAAAGATTTACAGATAAAACTCGCCCCGCATGTATTTGTAGATTTTGTTTTAGGAGTCAAGAATGCTTACAAAAGTGTTTTAACCCCATGTAAGCATATAGCCGAGCGCATGATTCAACTGTTGGACAATGAAGTGCAGGTGCTAACAACTAATAGGCAAAAAGAAAATGTGGGGAATCCTGAAGAAGCTCTAAAAAGTGAAAAAGTTTCGCAACAAAATGTGGTCGACAGAGTGTAATATGAGAGATCGACTCAGTGCTAAAAAGCCAAATGAGTTTAATGTATCGTCAGTTATTAATCAATAAACAATAAGACAATCATTTTTATTTTTACGGCAGATAATGGAAGTCTAAATCTGCAGGTATTAAATCCATTATCCATTTAAACCAGTGGCCACGTGCTCTCCTTGTGAAACTCCGGACTCGGAGTCACTTTGTCCGGCTGCCAGACTCTCCGTTTTGTTATTGGCCTTAAGTGAAAGCAAATATATAGTAAGAGCCGCGGAGCATTTATCATCTGACCAGCCGGCCCGAGTGCAACATTTGATCAACTCTGACCACGGTCTCTGAGAATATGGAGTGTGGACCGGGGCACTGAAGCATTTTAGTACATACGTTATCTGCCATCTACAGGGCCCCTGTGCTCCCACGCCCCAGCCGGAGCCAAATATTTATCATCCACTTGTAAAAATATTGTCCTTGAAAGAGTTTTTTAAGCTCTCTTTTTTTTTTGGTCTCACTCTTTCTCCCTCTGTTTGCAGTCACAGTCCTCTCTGCAGTTTATTTCCAGTCCTAGCCGTGGCAATTGATTTGCTGGCGTGGGTGAGAGACAAATTGCTACTCGGTTCAATCAAAAACCCAAACCAGCCTCGCTCATTTGTTCTCCGTGTAATTTGACAGTCAAAAAAAGCAGAGTTTTTGTTTTTCTCTGTTTTTCTATTGTGCAAATGGAATTTCTATTGAGAAGACTTTAGGGTGAGATTGAAAAAAAAAGAAATGATTCCAAAACCATATAAATGCCAAAGGTGTCAAAACATGTTTTATTCGGGCCAAAGCGCTGGAGCAGCTTCACAGTCTCTTGTGCGCGATTGTATCGCATCCAGTTTGTTTTTAGGGGGATTACATTTGGAAATGTTGTTACTTTCATCAACACACTTGCATCCCTGCAGGAGAAAGCGACTGGGATCTTGAGGCTGGATACAAACAGTCGGTGCTGTGCGAGGCATTGAAGTACATGACATGTGTGTGTGTTTGTGCATGGCTGTGTGGGAGTATGACAGGGAGAGGGAGCGAGAGCAGGTGCAATAACATGGGGGGTGGTAGAGAACACGAGGGCGGCCAAATGCAACAACCGCAGGTCACCTGAGATCACAGGCTAGCCTGTCTCCCACGCCTCTCCTTGCCAAACCACCCGTGGATAATTATTGAAACCTCCTGTCCAGTGCTGCAGTACTGATTTGTTTGGACCTATGCTGATTGTGGTGCAAACACAACCCACCATTTTATAGTCCCTCCATCCGCGATGAAAGTCCACGGAGCCGTTCCTTCGGTGCTGCAGCACCGTCCACCCCCCACCTCTGGTCGTCATGTCACAGAACACCTGCAAGGAGAAGAGAAAATGTAGAAAGAGAGCATCTGTATTGAAAAGTGTTCTGGCAGTGAATGCTTGGTTTTGCATCTTTATTCATTCTGTGATTACTTGTCATCTTAACTATGAGCAGCAGCAGGAATTGATCGATTTAATTTTACTTTATACTACGCATATTCTCCCCAATCATATCACTTTATTCACAAGAGAATAAAACAGGATTTAGAATTGTTTTAAAGCCACCTGGTGAATGCCATGCCAGTATGTTTCTTTAACAGCTGAACAATCGAGGTCTTTCGCGGCTAAATCCTCCACCTTGTTAACAGGCTTGTTGCAAACTGTTGCTTGGTGTTGGGCGGGCAGCAGAGGATGCACCGGAGCCGTTTGACTGAATACAGCAGTGCTCTGTGCCTGGAAACCAGGTCGTCAGAAGGCAATGGAACTACACTTTAAACACCGAAACAATCAGCTGAAAAAGGTTTGAATGCTTTGTGTGTCTGAGGGGCACTGGAGACATTGAAGTGATTATCTTTCCCCTTTATCAGTGAACATTAATGTTTGCTTTATCGTTCATGAAAAATATTGATTACTGCAGCTAAGAGAACTTTATTTTCAGAAGGATTTCAGTGTGAATTTGAAGCTGACATCCAATTTAAAAAAAACAATCAAAACAAATCTTAGTGTTTTGTAAAATTAGAGAAAATAATAATTGCAGTTTGACCAGTCTGGCCGCTTTTCAGATCCAATATTCAGCATCTTTTATTTTCACAAGTATTGTTTTTTTGTTGTTTTTAAAACAAATTCCCACAAAAATAAATTCACTTGAAAGGGACTACTTGGTGGTTCTGATGCTGCTTTGACTGTTGCCATCTAGGCAGGGCTTTAGTCCTACTAAAGCAGAGGTGGAGCATGAGTGGAGCTGAGGTGGAGCATGCAAACATCTCTGTCCTGTGATCGCACTAACCTGTCACTTAAAGCAGCCACGTCTTTAATTATGCATAAGTCTTATTGCAATTTAAACATTTTAGCTACATAAAAAATCCTAATCTAAGCTACAGAGATCAAATACGTTTTTTATACCAGGCTCTACATATGTTTAATTCTGCTGTAAAGTTGAACATATTAACATGGGAGTCTATGGGGACTGACTTGCCATCAGAGCCAGCCTCAAGTGGCCATTTGAGGAACTGCAGTTGTTTTTGACACATCTGTATCAGCCTAATTTTTATTATTTGTGTTATTTTAAATTTTGGTACCCTTGGGTGCCCCTTTTTTTTCTCCAGAGTCCCAACATCAACTATTCATCCTGACAAAAATACGGATTGGTTGATCTCTAAAGCAAATCAAAATAACAACTGTGTTTTGGTGTTAGTAATGTTCAGTGCTACCAGAACCTCATTTCTATTTACAACCTTCAGCATTATTATTATTACTGTTTCCCATTTGGAGCCATTTGACATTGAAGTCTAATCAGTCAGTGTATGTATGAGTAAACAGGGATTAGTTTCAAAATGTCACATCTTCCACAACCAGAGCGGCCCACACGAGGAAAATGGAAAATAAGGTGGCAAGGAGTCCTTCTGCTATTTGAAGGATGCCTTTAAAGCCTCAGGAATACGGGGAGAACCCTACATTTCAGGGTGTCACGCAATGATATGACCCAGGTGGGAAGGAAAAACTAACATCTGAGCATGTTCTCTCATCCCTGGAGTGGGGGTTGAGGAGGAGGCTCCTGAGGTTTGGGTTACACAGAATGTTTTCCTTCGTACTTGGCTGCACATTTCGCCATGTGTGGATTTGTTTGGATGAACAAATAGGAAGGAATTGTACTCATTCACCCAGTGACGGATTTTGAAATGTAGACTTGTTAAGGGATTCATTTTAGATTTTCAAGGTGTTTTGGTGGACATGTTCCAGCCTCCTTCAGGTATGGCGATCAAATAACTGTGTGCGTTTGTTCCCGTGGGTGGTAAGATTAGATGCTATATGTTAGTGAGAAGGATCTCAATTCAACAGATGTATTCAGCACACCTCAAGGCTAAGCGGTAGGTCTTTGTCAGTTTTCTTAGGCGCTATATTTGAAGCTCTATCCAATGTTGTCACCTCAAATTTGTCAGTGACACAACCTTTGCAACCTGGAACATGGATAATTACTGATGAAACAAAATTGATTTTCCTGGCTGGTTGCTTTAATATCATCCACCAAACAGAGTCGCGCTGCATAGATGCTGATACGCTGACAGAATCCAAAGGGCTCTCTTTCGACATCTCAACTGGCTATTTTCCGTTAGAAAATGAAATGAGAGTTTTTCAGCACTTTCCCAGAATAGAAAAGCTAAATCAAGGTCAAAAGGCACTCGGTTCTTTCACCCCGAAAAACAGAGCAGACTGGCAATATGCTGTGATTATCCTCTGGCACATTACGCGCAATGTTCTGGCCTTAAATGCATCACACTGAATACAAAAACAGGCTCTTGAAATAGAATTCTCAGTTAAAGTCAATTCCCAAACGTGGTCGTTACTCTGATTTAGTCCAGATTCATATTTAATACTCCGAATTCACTTATTAGCCAAGATGGAGGCAATGTGGGGCCAAATCCATTACAAATAAATGCAAACAATTTAAGACTTATTACGGTTTTAAAAAACAGACAATGCCATGGTTACTGTTTTCAAGGGACTATCTGAGGATAAAATACATTACTCAGTGTGTGTTTACAGGAAAGCTCTAATGTGTTTAACTTTATAAACCCTGTGCTTATGTAGCTCTCAAAAGTATGCATAACAGAGTTATGAAAAATTTGAAATGAAACTGATCCAGGCTATGAATTATTTGGAGTGTAATCATCATCATTATTCACAACCTTGGTGATTTCAAGGTACACAAATGGATAGATGGGCTGATAACCGTCTCATATAGCCAGTATCCCCCATTATGTGCGCATGTGCATGCCTTTTGTCTGTGGTCCAACTGAGACAGCCCGCTCGCTGCTTTGAAAATAGGGCAATTTGTATCTGCCCCACTTTCATGCAGCCACCCAGCTTGCCAGCCACATTGGATTTAGATGGCATAGATTGAAAGCAGCAATGATTTGGGGAGTGCTAACTTGTATCAGTGGAAACGTACATTGGCCCCAGTTGGCAGGAAACACATGGCACCGCTGCCTAACACCTGGCCGCCGTGCCCACAGGAAATGAAGAGGAAGAACGCGGGGAAAACAGAGGCAGCCGGAGAATGTGCCAACAGCAAACTAGACTGAAAGTAATGAATAACAAAAAAAATGTTTCACTGTGAGCTTTCTTTTTTTTTTTTTTTTCTCCTGCTAAGCACTGAGCGTGAAGATCCCAGCCAAGAAGCCCAGATGTGATTCAAAGAAAGGATAGCCTGCTGGTGGCTGCCATGGTTGAGTTAGCAAGGGCGAGCTACTTCAGATCAGTGGAGGTACCTCCCAGGCTTCTCTGACTCTGCATTCAGCAGTGCACACTGGCTCACCATGAGGCCTGCAGGGCACCACGCTCCTGTTGCTTATTATTTTAGCTCTCCGTAACGCAGCACGGCACCGTCATCAGCCGCCATACCAAAGCCTCGGCAAATTAGCATGACATCAGACCCGTTTGTCTTCCCAGTATTTATAGTGGTACAGAAAATAATGATAAGCCTGCTGACTTTCATTATGCAGTGTGTGTGTGAGATTTTACACAGGCTGGGAAAAGCCTGTAAAGTTAATACAAGTGAAAATGACTCCACTGTTAAATACGATGAGACAAATGGACAAAAAAAAGTGTAATGTCATAGTCAGTTAGTTGATATTTGCAAGAAAAGGCCAGTGGCCTTTGAAGTCCTACTACCTTGACAGTCTGGGTGGAGTTGTGCAGGCGGATGCTGTATATTCCACTCTCTTTCACTCCAGATCGCAGGATCTCCGCACAGTCCCTGAAACTTAGTGACTCCTCCTTGGGCATATTGGAGATTTCTGCAGAAACATGCAAGCATGTGTTTACAGATGGCAACCTGACGGGTTTTGCACACAAATCCCAGCCCCATATGTGAGTTCTCTTGCAGTGTTAAGCTGTGGTTTAAGCCTGCGGTGTCCGCAGGGTAAACACGAACATAGTGTGTCTGTGATGTGAAGATACAAGCTGCTCTGGGTTATTTGTTTTTGTAGAACACCTTTATATTAATACAGTATGTTTCCTCTTAGTATCTCTCTCCTAATGTTTTGTTTAAAATAACTGATGCTAACAGTAACAATCTGAGGATCAGAACTCACTCAGCCTTACCGTTGCAGTGATTAACCATGGCCAGCAGCTGCTGAACAGTGTCTGTGAGCACGGCCTGCTGTCTCTGCAGTACGGTGCTGTTGAGTGTGGAGCTGCCCAGTTCACCCTGCAGCTGACTGACCAGTCGACTCTGCCTCTCCAGAAGCTCTTGAAGCTGCTGCTTTTCGCTCTGTAACCCCTTAAGCTCCTTCCCATACCGAGCCTCCAGCGCTAAGAGCCTCTCTTCCAAAAAACTGTCAAAGAGTGAAAAAAAAAAGAAAAGAAAATTCATTTCTCTTCTTTACAATGCACCAGAATGGAAAAGGGGGAAAAAAAGTATATAAGGAGATGATATTGTATCATTGTAAGGGGGAGAAGATTAAAAAAATAAAAAATAAATGGGCACAGGTGCAGAATCCATCCATTCAGCATTTACCTTTCACAGTGGAGATTGCACAAACTCGCTCATTTACATGAGGATGACTAATAGACATCAGCGCAACAGTCTCATTGGGCTAACATCGTATAAACACCTGTACCACAGCAGCGCTCACAGATGGCCCTGCATGCCAAGCTGCTCGATCACAGCCACGAGGCAACAACCTGACAGTGTGTGTGTGTGTGTGTGTGTGTGTGTCTTTGTGTCTGCACAAGTGGCACACCCCCACCTCCAAATGAAGATCATAAATCCCCGCAGCTTGATCTTTATGGCTTTGACTAACGACTCTGCAGCAGTTATTTATTGAAACAATCCAGCCACCCAGATTGAACAAGCTACTTCTGAGCTCGATGCACACGCAGCCACAACACTAAAAGATGGATCCCCGATCTAACGCTGTCGGCGGCGGCGCAGCATGTGGCCCAGAGAGGGAGAGGGAGCGGGATCAATCCAAATCATTTCTTACATCACTTCCATTTCATATTTGCTTTGTGGGAAAACACTCAATAAAAGTGACAAAAAAGAGCTAATAAAATGCTCTGCGTTGTGTGTATTTTACTTTGAGGAACAGGCGAAGTGTAGCGCATGGCATGAAACCAGCTCGGCGATGTTTGAACAGTTAGGGGAGTTGACAGAACAAATACGGCATTTTGGATCACATTGCATTCCGGGTTATTAAATTGTTATGCTTATGATATTGTGCTATTTATTATTATTGCAATTATACAGTGTATTTCTATTAGTCTGCTCTCTTTCTTTTTCTCAGTGCTCTGCGGTTCCTGGAAATAGTATTTTACATGTAATGCCTATGAAAACAAATATGTCTCTCTGCCCTTTTTAGCTTGGCAGCAGTTCAAAAACTGGCTCCGTGCCCTTAAGGCTCAGCAGCCACCGACAACCGCCGCAGCCCTAATTTCCCTCTTATTCCACAGTCGCCTGGCTGCAAACCCGCTATTGCATTCCTAATTTCTTGCATCCTGCCGTTGAGTTTACCCTTGTCAAGCCGTATTCATTTATTTACATGTCAGAGCCGTGTCAAGAACTTGAAGGACCGGGGGGCTGAAAGGGCAGAGCGGGGCCAAGCACGGCCAGATGTGTAACAGGTGTTGGGTGCCGGGCCGTCGTGTCCTCCCCTTGGTCTACATTCGCTACAAATGGATGGAGGGATTAACAACCAGATGCAAAGATAGACAACACCGGCTCCCCTTCACACCAGGCAGAGCCCAAGTCCTTAACCCGTCCCTGGCCCTTACTTGACCCTGTGTTCCTAGAGAGAAGAATGGGAAACCCCTCCTAAGTCCTTTCACTGGCAAACACGCACATGCTCGCACAATACACATTATGCTGTCATTAAGTGCCCTGTTTGTTGAAAGCGTTCGACGTATTCTTTTGCAGTTCACGCATGTACACATACACACTATATTGCACTTTGGAGGGGCCTTTATGTTCTGCCACCCGGTGTGAAGTGGCTTTTTCCTGAGAAAGCATTCTGTGGTGCAAAAAAAGGAGGAGATGCATTTTATGTTTCCCACAGTGGTCACACCAGCTCATTTCATTAGTCAACTAAAAGCAAAGCAGGCAAGGAAAATGGCACCACTAACAAAAACAGCACAAGTTTTCAGGAGATTTCTGGGGAAGCGAAGAGCAAAAGCAACCTCAACAATGACTGCGTAACATGACTTTGTGATGACTGTGAGTCACCTTTACCTTAAGTGCTCAACTTAATAGATCCAAAAATGATGGGACTGCACACAGCAAAAGTCCCGTAAGTGTTGCAGTGCTCAAAAATATACTTCCCTGAATAGTCTTCTGAAGGGTGCTCACCTGTTTTTATCACCGAGGCGTGAGATCTCCTGAGTCTGCAGGAGAATATGTTTCTCCAGCCGGTTGGTGAAGAGCGAGTACTCAAGCAGTTGGATCTCCAGGCGACTTGTCTGGTTTAACACCTATGGATTGTTAAAAAATAAAAAACAACAACTGAAGAATAGCTACCTCACAGTGCTTTACGAAAAGATGGACGAGAGTGATGTGAGAGGATAAAAATAAAAGGGGGGTGCCCGCTAGACGAATTCATAAAAAGGACCCTTTGGGATAAACAGTGTCGCGCAACACATCACAAAGCTCATAATTCGCAAAATTGATTGATCTTGTAATCAAAACTTGAGCGAGAATGATCTCACGCGCACCTGTGACATGTTTTGAAGCCGCAGATGAAACGCAAAACTTGAACAAAGCAGCTCGGATATTTGTACAGGTTCGCCGTTTCATATCGACTTTGATAAGGGAAAAAGTAAGCATGACGACCAAAACAGCCCAATCTGTAATAACAAACTCTGTGGCATGATTGAAGACACATCTGTGTTGTGCTACTGAGCTTTATGTTTTAATTGGCTTGTCGTCAGACGCCAAGCTCGACTCATTGTGTCAATCAGAGCCTGCAGAACCGAATACCAGCTGTTTTATAGCGTTTTGCCGCCACCTTTGGGCACGGCTTCTCAACAGGAAACATCTGATTTGCATTTAATTAGCTATTCACCGAGTGTTTCGCGAGTGATATCATTTGTTTTTGCGTCGGTGCGACCCCCACGGTGGTTCATTTGGATTGGCTGCAAACAAGATTTTTTTTCCCAGGTTCGCTCCGATGCTTCCTGATCGGCTCACCTGTGTCTCGACGTCTGTCAGTTTGCGAGTCTGCTCTGCAGATTGGCTGAGGAGGTTGGTTCCCATCTCCAGCATGGCAGCTGTCTGAGTGTGCACCGCAGTTCTCTTTATTTCCTCCATCCCAGAGCGCACATTCTCCTGGATGAAGTTCTCCAGCTGGAGGGAGAACAAGCAGAGAGTTTTTATCCAGGATGTCAGATTTCCTACCTCCATCGCGGTGATAATCATATTTTGTCAGCCCGCGTCCCTATACGTTGGCTGACAGCTTCATGCAGTGTGAAAGAGGCAACCTTCACGCGATCCGTCTTTTTCACCTCAATCTTCTCAGGCACTGTGATGGAGTCGTGGAATTTAGCTTCCCTTGGGCTCTTGTGGTGTCTCGCCACCCATCTATCCATCCATCTGCAGGGCTACCGCGGGCAAATAGCGACCCTTTACATTAATAAAATGATGAAATATGTAGGCATTTCAGTGGGTGTTCAGAGACAGCAGCGAAAGTATATACGGGGAGTTTGACATCATGATATTCATGTGCAGGACTTTAGGGAGAGTCGCCCGCACACTGTAATCAATCACAGGCCCAGAAAAAGAAGCACGGGCAAAAACCCATCACAGCAGGAGTAAAAATAGGATGGCATCCATCTTGCTTCAATAAATAGATTCTCTTATTAATGTGGTCTGTTTGAGCAAACGGCATCTGGAAGTCAAATTCCACTTTTCCTGCTGTAAACGGTAGAATTTGGTTTGACATTTAATGGGCAATGGTCTGTGCCTTTTGCAATAAAGCAATGTAGAATATCGAACCAGAGAACATTAATATTTATGGCTTTTCTGAAGAGACTTTACTCATTAAACCACACAACTGGAAAATGAAGTCTCTGAGGAGAAAGCCCTCAAAATTATCCCGCTAATGAGTGGCTATCTGCAAAAATCGAAGAGAATTCAAATCAGGCCATGATTGTTGCTTTTGTTATTTTCTTCGACAAAAGTAAACATTTCACAGAAACGGGGTTATGATAATGCATTGCCGCAGAAGAGGGTGTCTTTTGTATTTTTTTTTTATGAAGTTTCTAAAAATGCTCATCCAAGTGGGCTAATAGAGATGAATCTGCAATTAAATTGTTTGCCTGCTAGTAATCTTTCTCTCTTTGTCTCTCGGATCCTCTTGAACTTTCTCCCCAACTCCCTCTTTTAAAGCGTCCCTCTTCTTTCCCTTTTGCTTCCCAAATCCATCTCTCATATTTTGCTACTTTAGGATGAACTGAGACAGCAGAAAAAAAAAATCCTTCCATAACGAAGGTTATGAAGAGATTACTAAGCGGATTAAAGCCAACTCCAAAGGAAGAACCAAAGATCCCTGCATCATAATCAGCCTTACGCATTCAAGCTGCTATCAGCCGCATGTCCGAAGTCTTCCTATTACACCCTTTGTGCCGGAGCTCAATCCAGAGGCCTTGATATACTCCATCTCCCCCTGCCAATTGCATTAATTGCAGCTTTGTCACACGCTGCAGTATGCAGCCAGATAAATCACTTTTGGGATGTAACATAATTCTGTTTTATTGTGTCTAAGAGGGACCGAGGAGGGATCAGTGCTGAGAAAATCATAGGAGTTCTATCACTTGATATCTTAATTATTGAGCCAATAGACACATTTGTTCTCAGTCACAATTACAGAGGACAGGGGAAACATATCTGCTGGGTGTTCTGGCAAATGATAATGATGGACGGAGGCACATCAGGATGCGTATGATTGCGATTAAAATGGTGAGTTGATGGATGTGCCACTGCAACGCTGTGGAAATCCAGATAATATATATTCTTGACCTGAAGGGGTTCAAAGAAACATCCAGTATTTTCTCTCTTACTGATGTTTGCTTCATGCTGTTTCACTACGAGGACAGCTTTGGTTCTATTTGTATTTCTGTCTACCCCAGTACACAGAATAAGAGCGAAATTGTGTGTGTGTGCTGCCTACAGCGTGATAAAATTTAGAAGAAAAATGAAGGACAGCATCTCTTTCCAGAGACGATTACTCTCAATAGATTTCACTGTGAACTACTTCAAGTGGAACTACTTGTGCTTAAGAATTTGTCCGTGGTTGACACCTTGTTCTGAGGGTTGTAGCTGGAACATGTTTTTTTTTTCTTTTTCTTTTTATGCCTTTTTTCTTTTACTTAGTGTGACCTGGAATATCTTAAAATAAGTGGAGATATTATCATGAAACTTTCATGGTCCTTAAAGAAACTCAGAAGTAGGGTTATCCAGTGAAGCATCTCGGCATTGACTTAATGGAATAACATCATGTTTTGTACTGTTGAATAATTTGAGAATTTCTCTTGATACAGATACCATCACTTTCCCTCTAGTGCCACCATGAGATTACTCTTTGTAGTCATGACTCTGGTCGTATTACTGGATCGATGGCCTTTATATTTTATGCAGGCAATCATGTAATCTTCAGAGTGAACAGTAGTACTTTTGGTCATCCACTTTCTTTTCATGTGGTTCCACCACCGACCGAATCAAAATTTCACTTTGTCTAATGCTTTGCTTTATGACCACACTAATGCCATTCCCATTACTCTTAGATGTACTTTGTGTTTAGTGCTACTTTGCCATTGTCAGCATACTCGCATGCCAAACTATGATAATGAACAGAGTGAACTTTATACCTGCTAAACAACAGTATGATGGCACTTATAATGCAGCTTAAAACTCTGCCTATACACATTTAGAGAGAAGCTGGTATAGATGCAGACTTTCAGCCTTGTTTCATTTTTCATTGGTGTAAGCACCTCAAACAAAAGTCTGTTACCTTTCAAACCATTTCATCTCTTTCATGCTCGATTACAGGCACGAATGTAAAAGAGTAGGTTTTGTTGTGATTGAGATAAATGCTTGAAGATGTTTCTAAGTCAAAGGCCGTAGATTTAGACTGTTCCAGATGGAGGAAATGGTGAATGTTTAGGAAATAAAATGTATAATAAAAGTGATATGGCTGCCCTTGACTGAAGGATTGGTTTAATGAAATATTACAGGACTAAAAAAAAAAAAAATCAGCTCACCAAGGGTAGCCAAGATACCTTGATCTCTGTGCAATATTTCTGCATTAGGATAATCCGCGCTCCCTCTTAGAAGTACTAAGAAAAGCATCCGTTTTTTTTTTCAACCCCGCATGGCCACAGAAGGCAAAGGGGACTAGATGGGGGGTTATGTTGGGGGTTAGTCCATAAGAAAACAAATACTATTTTCTTCATGGAAATACCAGAGAAGGAATTTAGCGCATTAATACAGTCACTGGTCCACTTGGAGATCCCTCTGAGGAACATGGTGGATTAGCGTGCTCCTAAGTCTGGATGTGTGTTTTCTCTTTCAAGGGGGTTTGGCTGGAAAGCTCACAGAGAGGGTCACGGCATCCCCAAGGGAGCTTCGAGTGAGATCGTACAAAGTTTCACAGAAACACCGACACACATACACGCCTACAGCTCTTCCACATTGCATATCACCAAGTTCTCCCAAACCGTATGCAGATAGGCCTAATGAGCTCCACAAGGCGCTGAAAGGGCTTTTTGCCATCTGGGGTCAGGGGGTCGGGTTACCCCTCGTGCATATCTAAAAGAGGCTCTCTGGGGTCACGCTGTGTTTATGTGGAAATACCACCTACAGTGCGATCATTTATGCATCACTTCAGCCTGGTGGGGGTTACTTGTTGAAAGGTCGGATCTTTGTGTTCGTTCCAGACGTTTTGTGGAGGAAGCTGGCAAGAGAGCGAGGTATGTGTCAGCCGAGGCTTTTTCTGTCGATGTGGGGGGATTTCAAACAGCGGGGTGGGGGGATTTAAGCACATGTCACATCTCTGGTGGAGAAAGTGAAGGTGAGAGGCTACGCGGTGCACAGAACATGCCCGAGAAGAGTGCAGTGTGTGATGATTCCTCTTCCACAATTTAGCCTTCCATACATGAATAACATACATGAGGAAAAGCGTGTGCGCTCTCTCACTGTTTGTTTCTCTCCATCTATCAAACACACACAGCGCGGCCTCATGGGATGCTTCCCATGCAAGCAAGGCCTCTTGTTCATAGACGATACAGACAGAGTGTGCACGGGGGAGACGAGTGTGTGTTTTCATGTGTGTCTTTCTGACTGCATGTCAGGTGAGCGTGAGCGGGATAGACAATGATTCTGAGATCCCATGGTCGATAAGACGCATTCATCATCCCAGAGGTGCAGAGTGCCGCGGATAGAAATGACGGAGATGGATAAAGAAGAACTGTCAGGAGGGAAGGAAAGGGGGGAACCCAAAAAAAAAAAAAAGAATTTGTGCTGAGAGTGTGTGTGTGTGAGCGAAGTGACAAGAGCACAGGAAGCGCTTTGGCATTTATAACACCCCATTTTCAAATCCTGATATATAATCAGCATGTTTGCTCTCGCTCGGCCAATCTAAACACTCGACACAAACGCCTATAATCAGCCCGAGGATTAGTGTATACCATAAATATTCAGTGAGCGACGCAGACAAGAATAGAGAGACGGGTGGAGAGTGGTGGCGTGTCAGTCAGTCTGTCCCAGACAATGGCCCAACACTGATTCTGTGCCCAGATGACCTTAGCAATAGAAACTCCATTGTGAAGCCACTTTTAATCGCATCTTTTCATTTTAGTCAGTCATAATCCGGCCTAAATGCAACTGCAAAGGCTTGAACTGTCCAGTGAGGAGACATGCTGAAATGTGTCTCCCACAGATAAACACAGTTTTTTTTTTTTTCACTGGGAAAACAAGTTGTATATTTTTTTTATGTAAGCTGAATTTGGAGAGCTTTGAGTTGACTTTTAACCAAAGATAGAAGTTTCTGTGTACTTGTTGCCAGCGGGGGTAAAACACTGATTTAGAAGGTTTAAGTGTGTGAGACATATTTGGTATGACGTGATATTAGGACGCTTTTTTCATCTTGTGTTTCTCCTCTTGCATGCAAGAGGGAGTTCTGGCATCCCAGCGGTCTTATGTACAGACGCACACACTCGTACAGCAGGCATTGTCATGGAGCCAAATATGCATACAGCAAGCATCCAGGAAATCCCAGCTAAGCACTGAACTTATCAATAATGAAGGCTTGTCAACAGATGTTATCGGATAGTATACTCCGTGGACGTCCCTTCTTTGTTTTACAGCATTCTGTTTGAAGCTCTGCAGGCTGGAGTGTGACATGTGAAAAGGACAAGATGAAGACGGCGTGACAGGAGGAAGCAGCCGGTTTAGTCAGCGGTGCAGAGATCTTACCTTCTGCAGCCACTGAGTGTTATTCTCCATGGCGTTCTCCAGACTCTCCAGCTTCCTCTCCTGCCAGGAAGACCTCTCCTTCGGGGCCTTGCCTTGCTTGGACGGGCTCGTGTCGCGCTCGGCCCCGGGCGGGGAGTCCCTCTGGAGGGTGTTGGTGACCTGGAAATCCTTTAAGGGATTGCAGTGCTCCACCTCGGGGAGGATGAAGGTGTAGCTGCAGGGGCCGTGCTGCACGCGGTGCTGTTGGCGCTCTGAGCCAGTCGCGGTGGCCAGCAGGTAGGCCAGGTAGGCGAGGGTCAGGGCCAGCAGACGGCCCATGTCAGGGTAAAACGAGGGAAAGGGGAGGGAGGGAGGAGAGGGGAAGAAGGAGGCTTTGCACCACCTGGCAGGTTTGACAAGTGGGTCACGGGAGCTTCACCTTCCGTCCTCTGGATCTTTCTCTGCTCTTTGCTGAAACGTCCCTCAAGGCGTTCCTCCTGCAGATCCAGTTTCTGTTTTATCACTTCCACTTCCCCTCTTTTGGCTGGTCTTCCTCTTCTTGCTGTTGCATCCAGAAGTCTTCTTCTTGCCCAGTTTCGTGCTCCTGCTGTTGTTCGGGAGGGCGGACAGAAAACACACACACACACAGGAAAAAGGGGATTGTTTCCTATTGTAACTCCAACACTCTGGCCAGCGCATGCAGCTCAGCCCAGGAAGCCAACGGCAGACTTCCCTCCCACCATCTATCTCTCTCTTCTGAAAAGTTACTTTCCTCACTGCCGTCTTTTCAAGCTGCTGGAGTCCATGCGTTGGTCTGGAGGAGAAGGGAAAGGAGGGGTGGAGTGGAGAGTGGCCTGCTTCAGGATGTTGGCTGAAGCGGTAAAGCTCTTAAAGTACACAGACAGAGAGAGAGAGAGAGAGAGAGTGGCGTGCCTCTCCACACACACACACACACACACACACACCTCCTTAGCACATAATCGCTCAACCACCCTTCCCTCTTTTACTTTCTCCCTCCCTATTTTGGTACTCCTGTTTGCCGAGGTTTGAAGGGGAAGCTGCAAAAACACACTCAGCTCACCACAGGAGCAAAAACCAGCAACTTTCTCGGCCAACTTTTTGCTTACATTCTCTTTCACTTTTTCTTCTGTCTCTGTGTTCTCTCAAATTTTAATGTGCTTTATTGGCACGACCAGCATTAAGGACAGCATGGCCAATACAAGGTTTACAGTAAAACTATACTAATAATTATTTGTGTCCTATTCTTTGCATTCAGTCTGTGTTTTGATGGAGAACCAGGTACCAAAGTACAGATCGATAATGATTTCCTGTCTTTAAATGCTGCAGTGCGGGGGAGTGTTTTACCTTATGTTGCAGGCTGCACAGACACTGTCTGTTTTCTCTGTTTGTCCAGTTGTGTTTGTCAACCATTCTCAGAGTCTTGGTTTTTGCAACTCAGTTTGATTTGACCAACCTATCCAGCTAAAGTCCAGTGAGGAGGAAAATTTACTATAATGATGCTGCGGCTACAGTGCACATGTTCACATTTTTTTTGAAAGAAGATAAAACGTTGGATGTATTTGTGTCCTGGGTGTCTTTAATAATCTAGTAGGGCTTTTGACCTGTTTCTGAGGACCGCAGTGCATACGGGTGCAATAGATCACAGAAAACTTACGACTGTGCCAAGACTGTCAGTGTCAACCGCTTTTAACATAAGCCTGAACACACGCAACTGCTTTGTATCCTTTTACTGCAACTCTGCGTCATGATTTAGGGTATTATCCTTCACCGAGGCCGAGGTATGTTTTCAGTGTCGTTTCTTTGACCGTCTGTAAGTAGGATTACCCAGAAACTACCAGGCCAAATCTCATGAAACTTTTTGTAAAGATGGACTGCGGCCAATTACATTTTCATGCAGATCTAGATCACTTTCTTTGAAGACCTTCTTCAGTAGAAAGACATGGAAAAATCTTTGAAATATGTAACTTTGATTGACAGAGATGAGTTTTAGGGGTTTAATCAATGATTGGATTTACAAACACTGCATACAGGAGATCGGTCTTAGTCCATCCATCCATCCATTATCTATACACCACTTAATCCTCATTAGGGTCGCGGGGGTGCTGGAGTCTATCCCAGCTGACTTAGGGCAAAGGCAGGGGACACCCTGGACAGGTCGCCAGTCATTGGTCTGAGTGGACTCTGATATCCAAGTGCCCTTCCAGTACTGGGTAACAGTGGTAATAAACTGTATCAAACGTTTTGATGGTTAAACTTTGCAATTAATCTGCTGTTCACCCACATGTCGAAACGTGGGTGGGAATCTGTGCCGCTCACAGATCAACTACAGTCCACTAATGCAGTAATGATGGAGAACATCACACTTTAATGCCAAGTATTACATGCTTTTTAACAAATATCTGATACCGACTGTTGCTAAGTCTTTTATGCAACATTTAACATTTGTGACGAACCGTTGTAAAGTTCATATTCTACTCCAAACATTGGAAACCAATAAATCAGCTCGACAAGCTTCGAAAATGCTTCGAGTAGGATTCTCTCATTTGTTGAAGTAATGACTAATTTTGACCAAGCGTTACTTTTAAATGATGTTATTTCAGCATCAACGTAAAGCACCTGTGCACTGTGTTTATCCTACATTATACGAAATGGGTCCAGTTGTGGTGACGTCAAATGATTGGACTGTCAAAACACATAGCCACCCCCCCCAAAGCGCTGAAATCGTGGGACTAAGAACAACATTATCACCCGAGTCCTTCCAGATATTGTTCCACTTAAATCCTAACAGTGCCCTTTGGAGAACACTAATAGAGACTATCATTATAGTTTTGACCAAATGATTGCACAAGCTAAAATAAACACCAATGATTTCTTAGGAAAAAGAAATTTTAATTTCACTTCCACTTAACTGTCTTTCCACAGAGCTATACAGCAGGAGTCGGGCTCAATGCTGTTTAATTGTTCATAGAATTTAATTGCACTACTTTACATTGGCCTAATTCATATTGGCATCGACTGTTTGCTCTGTTCACTGTGAAGGATGTTCCAAATCTCTCTCCCTCTTTTTTCTGTTGCATTGTCAGCCAACCCTGCCTCTCTGTCCCTTTTCCATTTCCCCCCACATCTACACAATTACAGTTCCATTCATATCACTGCAATTCTCCAATGCATCATAAATGCCCTCCCGGCTTAATCTCCTGCTGCGCCATGAAAGATTCAATCCACGCTACAAACACACAGATCATGCACTTAATCATAGTCTGAATGAACGAACTCACAGCGGGGCCCCAAAAACTCACTTTCAATACATCCTGCTTCTTTTCAATACTCTCCTGTGACAGTGATCAAGCATCCAACAAGCAAAAACGCGACTCTCCGAGGATAACAAGAGGGGAAGTTGCCCCGTCACACATCCGACATGAAGGCTGTTTGTTTGCTTCCTGTGATCAATACTCCCAGAGAGGAACAAACCGATATTAGACTTTCAAATTCAACCTTTTTCTTCCTTTTCTCAGTTTGGCCACTTATCCCCTCCATGTTGCATGAGGAAACCAGTGTACAGTAGGAGAGTCTTAATCCCACATATACTTTCCATGCACTGTACACTCTTATCTCCCAAGCATGATGAGCATTCCACACTGCCACTGTTGTGTGGACGCCTAATGACCCAGCAGCTTTAAAGCCCAGTGTGTGGCCACATCACTCAGCATACCAATGACTCGGATCTATGGTGGTATGCATCTAGACATATCCACCGCGGTCATGCGTGCGCTATACACACAGCGGCCACCTTGCGAACACGACACGACTGATTGATTTTCATAAGGAAATTAACTTCATTGCGTAGCTGATGGCGCTGATTTCACATGCAGAGCTGTCAGCGTGTGATGTTCTCTCCGGGAAACAAGGAACCCTTTACTTCAAATTATTGATGCCGTTTTTTTTTCCTTCTGCACAGTGTCTCTCTTTTAATGGTGAGACGCTAAATTGACTTGTTTGTTGTTTAAATTACGTTGCTTTCAACTACCGCTCACGAGAATTCCCTGCAGTTTCTCACTTTGCCTGAGATAATAATGTCAGATGTCACCTTATGCTCAGCGCAGTCCCAGAATTGTGAAAATTGGCAACCTTCAATACAAAGCGATTGAAAACAAAAGCGTCTTTCCCACTGAGATGATTTATGCACCAGCACAAGCATGCTGCTGTTTTTATGTGCGAAAACATTGTACGTACGAGGTGAAATGGATTCAGCAAAGCGTATTGGGTAACAAGACGCAACAGAGTAATGATCTCGTGCAAACTCACTGACAATGCAATATCCTGAGGGAGAACTCACAACCGTGATCCCTTTGTGGCCTCTTTCTGGAGAATCAAAAAAAAAAAAAAAGAGCACATTTTTATTGCACTTAGTTTTTCACATAAAGACAGACGAAAAAGGGAAAAAAGCGGGATTAGATCTTTTTGGCAGAAGGGACGGGACGGAGCGAAAAAACAAACCGAGCAGCGATCTTGAGCGAGTCACGTTGGAGAGCGATACATCGATACGATTATTTATGGAGATGGCTTGAACAATCGAAATGCCTCAGGTCTGTTGTGTGTCCAGGAATACGCTATGCATCATCAGACTGTTTCCAGTGTTCAATCACCGCACGAGGGTAAATATTTAATACAGAGTCTGCTTTCAGTTACGCAACTGGATGTGAGTGAAAGTGAAAAGTGGTTGTTGGTGTGTGCTGAGAGGAGTTTGACTTCTGTCCAGTATTCTTTCATAAAACAAATATCTGGCCATAAACTAAGCCCACATCCCATTCTCAAACACCGTGTATAGTATCTCACATTATTTATATCTGTGAAATTAGGTGCACTGTGGGATACATATGGAAAAAACGCCCAAAACACGCTCCCTACATTTCACACGTACGGTGCATGTTTTTGTCATTACACGGTCACAGACTTAAAAAGATAAGTGGAATTAAAAACAAAGGTGACACCCTAAAAAACTGTTACACACTTTGAAACCTCACACTGTGAATTATGCGCGACAATAAAAAAAACCTGTGTTGAGATATTTTCACATCATCTGAACTATTTTTAGGTTTGTCCCAGAAAATGCGAAACATCAGGAAACATCTCATACAGGTTAAGTGCTTTGTTTATGGAAATGTACGTTTCAAACATAAACACATTTTCTGCCATATAAAACAGCGTTTGGTGTAAAAAGAAATTGCCACGGGCCCATAATTCACAGCGTTCTGCAGTTAAGCGTTCTCCCAGGGGAACACTGCTTGTTTAGTTTAGTGTCTCCTGTCAGGCCAAGGTATTTCCCGCTGCTCCCTGAAGGCCCTGAATCAATCCGCCTGCTGGATTTGAAGGTGACATTCAGCCTCCCCTCCCCTCTGGTCTGGATCGAGCGACTGGGTTTCTTCCTCATCTGCACGGCTGTCACCCAGCCCTGTCCCTTGGGATCAGTAAAAAGTGACAGCAGGAAAAAAAAAGTGAGCTATCATTCTGCGGATTAAAAAGGAGTTAAAACAAAAACCATTAAGTAAATTGTTTTTATTCAGTTTTTTTGGAATCAGAGCTTGCTATGCTGAAGGCTACCCGAAGTGATTTTGTTATTCTAGCAGAGTGGTGGGGAGTATCCGGCCTATGGTACAGCCTCGCGCAGTGGGACCCATCACTCCACACAGCAATCTAAACCTTCCTCCTGGGCAGGGTGGAAAGACCATAGAGGGAGAACAGAACTGCTCCAGATTCCCCTTAAAAGTTCCTCCTTTTAAAATTCTGTCTGAAACACCTAACACCCTTATCCACACTCATCTACGCTGGCTGTCACTCACGAATGCCCATCTGTTTAGGATCTGTCCGTTCCGACTGCCAAACAGCAGAAACCTGAGAAGTGCCCACCTCGGGCTGGCCTTTTACTGCCTGCAGTGGGTTAATAATAAGTGTGATAACAATGATGATGATGCTAGCATTGCTTCGCGGCCTCCCATGATGCTGTTTCTGAGAGAACAAGGCAACTAGGCAACGGCGAGCCCAGGGGAGCCGTTCTGAAGAGAAAACAAAGTTTAGCTCCGCTAATTTCAACTGGAAATAATGTGAACTCGAATGAACCGCGTCCGACAAGCCAGAGAGTGAGAGAGGTCTTTCTGGTTGATGTTCATTTAAGACGTGCAGCGCAGCTAAATCAAATCCCTGATGTGTTCACTCGATTGTGGCTCAAATCCCTGGTGCTAAAGGTGGTTGAAGAGGACGTAATCGCAAACTGTCAGGTCCAGCAAAAACAAAGCTCCACATTCAGAGCTGGAGACCGAATTGAAACTCAAATGTCATAGAGAGTGATTCACCCGTGGACCCTTTTGATTGTGCACACAATGATATGTATTCATTTCCATGGAGACTAAACAAACAGAGCGGTTGGTGTTCCTCTTTCCCGATACAGGAGAGTTTTACCTCCGCTGACCCGCCTATCAAAGCAGCTAGGCGATTCCAAAGAGGAAATTCCTGCACTGGCAAGAAAAATCTATTATTGACCATAAAACTCAACTGTACAGCAATTCAGAAAAAAAAAAAGAAATGTAGTCGTGTGTAATTGATTGAGGTTGATGCAGACGTTTAAAAAAAAAAAAATAATGGCGTTGACAAATGAGCACTTGCGAAAGAACAACTTTTCAATCCAACTCCAGCTTACAGCACAATGCTAAAAGTAGGCAGGTAGAGAGTTGTGAGAATCTAACCACTCTGCATAGACAATTTAACAGCCCTCATAAAAACAGAACCATTAAGCAAAGCAGGTCCAGATCCACGTCTGTCTCTCATCGACCTTTCTCGTCCGTTCTCCCCCCGTTTGATGCACTCCTCCGGGATGAAAAACGTCCCGACTTCGCTCTCTCCCGCAGCTCTCCCTTTATAAATTTCACCGTTTACATCGCCGCTTCTATCCATCTGTGACACATGCAGTCTGCTATGCGAGAGTTGCCTGATACACAATCCAGAGACCATTATTCATCGCAAGCTGTCTCTTGTAAAACACCGCAAGAACCTGTTCGATGCCTGGGCGCAATTAATTACAGAAGTCGGCAGATGAACACTCTAATGCGGTGTGTGTGTTTTTTTTTTTACCACTGTTACTTCCTGCCCAGCGATGACTTATGCAGAATTTTCACAGCGCTGCGTTTGTTGCCTGGTAAGGGCGTAACTATCGAATGAGCTAATGCACATGTAACAAACGATCACGAAGGACGGCGAACTTGTAAGCCATCGGTAGAAAGAGCTGCTTCATCCAGTCGCGTTTCATGTCACCTCTGCGCCTTCAACGTGTCTGTTTCCATTCTTTACCGCCCCCCTTCAGTTAGACAAGCTGTAGCAACTCCACACGTGATTCTACTATAAAGGCCTGTAATGTGCTTCATATGTGATTTCCAACTGCAGCGGGTGAGCGGGGTAGTGTGTGTGCATGATTAGGAGGCACCTCTCTTGTTTTGCAGTGCGATTAGGTAATACAGAACATTTTATGGATGAAACACATATTGGAAGCAGCTGCTTTTCCCCAGCTGTTTTTGTTTTTTTTTGTTGTGTGTTGAGTATCAGGAAGTCCACCCCGGTGCCCAATAGCCCAACCGTTGCTACCTTCCAAGCAAATGAAAATACTTACGGGTACGCAGGCTTCAATCGGTTTCCGAGCAATATTGAAAGTGACTTCTTTCAGGATGGCTGCGGAGTCGAGATACCGCAGGCGAACACACGTGTTCTTTGTAAAATGATCGCTATTAATGTCTGCGCATGTTTGAGGGAGAAGCAGAGAAACATGTCTACAAACCCTACATATGGCTTTGCATGTCTGTACTTACATTATGTTTCTGATGGAACCCATAACATGACCTCTGACCCCGCACCACACTCAGTAGTCCATTTCCTTTTCCTGACAACAGCACCTGGGTGCAGTTTTCCACTTTGCTCTTTTTCACCCTGGGGGGAGACCCTCGTTGTGTTTTTTTGTACATGTGTATGGAGGTGGTAACATGCTCACTAATTGGAGCTCATTAGTGTGAAACTTTTCAGAGGACTGAAAAATGATAGAGGTATTTGCGTCAGTGTGAGTTTGTGTGTTTGCCTTTGTATTGCTGTTGAAAGTGCTGCCCTAAAGAGAAGTTTAGAAAAAAGAAGTCATATTTTTTTTTTGGATTGCTAACTTAGCAGCTGACTGCATAACTTAGAAAAGGTAAAATTGCTCAGTTTTAGCGTAATAAGGCTGATTCTGTTACCGCAACATATCTTGGAATGAACCATATACAATGCAAGTCCAACAGAATACAGATATATATCTGAGCCATTTAAACATGACATGTAGAGGTAATCAACAGCTGATATGGTAGTTAGCATAGTGATGAAGCAAATGCATTCTCATTATTCAAATAGGGGAAGCTATATTTAGCCACTGCGCAAAAACATGACTTGCAAATCAAAAATCTTGAATATGAGCATATGGAACACTAAAAATTAGCTTTGCATCATACAGTCGTTACAGTCAATTACTGAAGCAATCTGTATTAAAGCCGCAAGCGGCGATGGACGGGTCCTCGCCCT
>NW_007578444.1:0-50525 GCF_000690725.1 Stegastes partitus
TACAGTATCATTTCTGAGAAAAAAATGAAAGTTTTATTTATCAAACTGATGAAAAAATGTTATGAAAAGTAACAATTATAACCAAAAAAAATATGATTTCTAAGAAGAAGTCTGCACCGCCACGTCATCAGTGACAATGGCCGATAATGGAAACATAAAAGGAGAGTAAGCTGTTGTCAAAGTAAGACGTTACTTATGATAAAGATGTGACGACGATGATTTCAGGTGAGCAGTCCCACTTTTGAAAACACAGCTCTTTCAATTGTGAACCCCCATCCATGAGAGCGTGTCTGTGTTCCTGTCTTCATCAAAACTCTGAGCTTATACGTTCTTTAAAAAAAAAAAAAGAAAAGAAAAGAAAACAACACTAGTGTAACCCAGAACAAGAAAGCCATGGTACAGAAGGAAGGGCACCTTATATTTGTTGGACAACTGCAAGTAGTTAAATATTCATGCAACTTTAGAAACATCTCCGTTTAGATCTCTAGGCTAACAATACATTTTTATTCTTTATGAATATCAATATGATTCTCCACATTCTGGTTAAAGTCTTTCTCCATGTAAAGTAACAGTTAATAGATTTTGTCATGAAATCTGTTGATAAACCATATGTTCAGTCTGTACAATAGAGGTACTAAAAATTACAACTGTCATGGTATATGTACAATTTACTACCTACAAAGTACAACAGATAGCATGTAATAAAATATGTAAACAAATTTCTTATTTTTTTTTGACACAGTTGACTGTGACAGCAGATAGAATTCACACTTTCAACATTTGATTTATTTCTGTATACACATTTGTTAACAGTGTTGTAGTACTGCATTTGTCTTCTTCCTGACACCTCCATAGAAAAAAGAGAATGATAGGCAATGAACCAACATACAGTTTTGCAAAAAGATAAAACCACCACTGTCTGTGCATCAATAATAGACCTTTTCTTTAGGAGATAGTTATTTTCTTTTTTTTTTTTCCATATTTAACACTTTTGAGGGGTTGAAAAAGAGGGGAAGTCCTGATTCGATGACAAAGAACTGTTTCTGCATTAAAGAGAACATGGTCCAAGTTGAACACTGTATACTGGACTTTTACTATACTGGACTTTACTGTAGAATTAGGATGGCATGCATTTTACAATCAGTCGCTTCTTACCAAGAGAACCAGCAAATTCTTTCCACAACACGAGACCTGTGTCTGTCAGACAATGAGGATAATTGTGGTGAATAAGATGCCAGAGCAAACCGATGTTATGAGATCTGCCCTTGGCAATTTGCTCACTTGGTTTCATTTTATACACAGAAATAGTTTTCTTTTCTTGCTGTTCTTTTTGTCATTTTTTTTTCTTTTGCTTAAAGCAAAAATACACCACACTTATATTATTTATAAACCATAAAAATTTGTAATATTTTGATACAAGAGTCCTTTTTACTTTTACAATGATTGTGTGCCTGACCCCTCTTGTTAAGCACTACATGTTGCTTACATGCTGAAAATGTATAAGATTATGAGCCTTTTGTAATTAACAATTTCACAAAAAAATTGTTTAATGCCAAGGATCACAGAGTTCTAAAAGTCACTTAGGAGAATGATGCTGTGAAATATTTCTATACTGATAATGTCTCTGACCAGATAGAAGAGTAAGGTCTCTAAAGTTGCTATTTAACCTTGTCATTAAGCATATGCTTAATAGTAAGTGTGCTTTATGTTACAGTACATATCATCAGTTCAACTACTCAGCACAGTATAGGATTATTCAAGTTCCATGTTATACCATCATTTGTCATAGCTCCTCACAAGGAAACTGGTAGGTAAATGGTCTCTTAGTGCTTTCTTTCTTTACTCTCACGTGTTCACGAAAGTCTCACAGTCACACATAATACTCCTTATCCTTATTTTTCTGTCTCTTGTTGCTGCCTTTCAAGCTCTGCTGTTTGTCCTTCATGACAGCGCCATTGCTCTGCACAGCTGAGTTGGTTATGTAGTTCCTGCTCTCGTCCACCTGGTAGGAGCCTTCATCCCTGTTCCTGTACTTATACATGGCATACAGAAGGATGAGGATGCACAGGGCAGCGGCCGCCACTATTCCGATGACCATCCCGGTGGTGCTGCTAGATTCACGGACCACTTCCGAGGGCCCTGGAACTCGCCTGACGCCTGGCTCTGTGGGGAGTGCTGTGGGTATATTACGGAACATTGGGGAGGTTATTAATGGGCCCCTCAGCTTGGTGCTGTCTACCTCAAAGGATGTGGGCAATGGAAGCAACACTAGGTCGGGCTGGGGTTTTAGCTCGCGGTTATTCATTTTGCCAGCCGGCTGTTTGGCCGGAGCATTGTGGAGGGTTGCGGTGGAGGCAGAGGTGGTGGTGGTGCGGCTCTGGTCGGCGGTTAGTGGTATGGCGGTAGTGGTAGTCCTACTGCGTCTGGAGATGGAAGGTTTGTTAGGTATAAAAGTCTTGGGTGCGTTTGCTTTGTAGTCACCTTGAAAGCCTGACGTGGACAAGGTCTTATCTGTTACCAAGGAGAAGGTCGAGTAAAAATCTTCATCATCAGTAGGGGGCAGGTTAGACTTGAACGCTTTCCCAGAGCCATACCCCGATATCACCAAGCCATCATCATCACAATCATCGCTGCCTCGGTCCGACAAGCAAGGTACCCCCGCCTCAGTGGCCTTGGACAGGGACTCTTTGGTGGTCTCAATAATGGTGAGGAGTGGGTGGTGGGTTGAGGGAGTGGGAATGAAGGGTGCACGAGGAGCTACAGAGGGGTGCGCTAATGGATCCTCAAGTACTCTGATGACTAACTCAGCTCCTGGGTTGGAGACAGACAGGTAGTCACATTAGACGACAACATAAGTGTTTTATGAAGCATACAAAATCTAACACACCTAGACAGAAAAACACAACAGGCAGCGACTAAACCCAAATCTGTGAACATTGACATGGTACGTCAACCATTGCCCAATTTTGCCATTTTGAAATCTGCCATATTTGTGTTTAAATCCTTGTATTAGTTCTAAAAGGCTTAAGAGGTGTGCAAGGATGAGCCGGAAAGATCAAGCAATTCTGAATTTAATTGCGCTCGCTCTAGTTAAATGCACTTCATTCTTTGTCGGTCATATTTAATGAACTTCGTGACAATCTGTGAATGCAAACTTATATATTTAATGAAATAAATACAAATGAGTGAAACTGTATTTTGCAGGGTAGGAACAGTCATAAGATAATGTTTTGGCAGAACAATATTTTTTCCTTGAAAAGTGTAAGTTAGTATTTAGAAAAACTATCAATAGCTGCACATGCAGTAACAATAAAAACTAGAGTGGCTCTCTGATCGTCTTAAACCTCTTGCTTTTTTATGGCAATACAAAAAACTGCAGTCATAGTTCTACAGACATTTCTCTGGTGCAGAGCTGAACTGTGTAGATTGATCTGTTGAGAAAAAAAAAAAAAAAAAAAAACTTTCATTCCTGAGTTGGATGCAAATCACAGATTTCTTTACATCCAGAGAAAAAAGTTTTGAATCTAATCCTAAAGTGGACACACATACCAGGTAACGTATCAAAACAGAAAAAAAAAACAACTGTATGTTGTAATCTTACATTTATATATGTGTGCGTATTAGTTTAGCTATTTGTTTGTCCATGTGAACATTTCTAGTTTTTAATTTATACATGCTGTATCCAGAAGAGTGAATCAAATTAGTCCTGATTTTATGAATGAGGCCAAGTGCTAGGTCATGTATTACAACCAAGGCATCGCACATGGATAAAGATGGACTAGATAGGCTTTCTCACATGATTGGTAACACTGGTCATCAAACTATAATGATTGCATTGGGTCTTGCCTGTCTTATCTGTTGTTTTCTGCATTGTTCTCCTTCTTGACAGGGTTGTTAAATGACCCATTCAGTTCTCAATCAATACAATGATTCCATCACAAAAGCAGCTCTGATACCAGGAAAAAGTTGTTTAACTATAACTGTTTTGTTGAATTCATACCAGGTCAATGGCAGAGCAAAGCCACCTGAATGCTCACCCTCAGTAAAATTCTGGGATGGATAAAAGTTGTCATAACACATCTTTCATCCAGTGTGTGTTGGGCAGCTTCATGTTGTAGTTTGACTCTTGTGCACCAGAAGAACAGAAGACCAGGTCTCCTACCAGATCAGTTTAAATACGGACGTGCCTTCAATTTATTAGTTTTCTTCTTAAACACAGTTAAACCAAAAAGATAAAGTCAGAACAACTTCTTCCAAATGTAAATGATGTCTAAAATCAGTCAGAATGGGAAGTTACTAGTTTACCGTATCGCCTTCCCTTCAGGAGCTAACAGTAAGGTTTACTAGAGGTGTGTTTAATACACTTCATCTTGGGAATTCCATTTAACATTCTTGATAAATATGACTACAAAGCAAAATGCTCCTCAAGTTTTCAGCTGTGTAGTTCTTAGGAAAGGTATTTGTCACTGAAAATGCTATTAGTAAAACTCCTGTAAGCAATACAACAGTTTCTATCTTCGGTGGAAGGCCTGACATACATGTCTAACAAGTACAGTAGTTCTTCCACACTGTCGACTGAATACTTGTGTCTCATTGTCTTTTTTGAACAAGACATAACGTGGTGGTCTGTGTAGCACTTTGCAGTTTTTTGTTATACTACATGTTAGACATCAATAGAATGTATGGAGTATATATTGTCTATGAAATAGTGATAACAATGTTGTTTTTATTTTCATCCATTTATTCACCTACAGGCTGTATTTAAAAAAAAAAAAAAAAGTTCTATCTGAACAAAATGACTGTAACCACAATAACAACAGGACAACTGCACGCTCAGGTGTGCTGTATTAGCTGCACTGCCTGGTCTGTGGTTGGCCAATAGTGCACTCTAAAAGATGCAATATGTATACATATATATATTTTTTACATTTTTGTCTTTCAAAAATCCCACCAAAAAAAAAAAAACACCTTGACCTCGCCTTGACTCTGAACTGAACAAAGACCTGCAGTGTTACACAGACCTGTGACTGCTTTAGTTAATTTAGTTTTAAGTCTTAAAAGGGTTTCATTGTTAATCAGCTAATGCACATTAAAGTAAATGTCTTTCTGGTGACAAGAGCAGACACATGTTGAAAGCCAAATTTGAAGAAGAAAACTATGTTCCACTTATTAAGGGTTTGTAATCTTGAGCAGGTATCACTGGAGTGAATATTCAGAGTGACACAGAAAGTATCCACTGCCATCAAGCATGTGCATATGGAGCCTTTGATGCACATCCGATATAAAGCAAACAATTGTGTTACTCACAAATTATCACAAACACCAACACATACATTCACAAGCACACAACTCAAGATTGAACAAAGGCCTTTTATTCCAGAATTTCAAATGATAAAATGCTATTAAAGACTCATTCAGTTGTCACATGTCACAGCTCGGTCAGAGATGCAGTTTGCAAACTTTCAAAAAAAAAAAGTGCTGCTTGTGTTGTTTTGTATTGACAGAGTACATGTAGCATTTTGCAGCAAATGTTCTCAACAACCAGTCAGGTTTGATGGAACAAATCCTAGAATTGATCTTTTGGGACACTACAATGAATGACTTGTTTGTTTAAAGGTTGAGAAACTCTAGCATGTAAAAAAAACCTAAAGAGTTCAGATTATAAGTGAAAAGGAATGATCTCCCTCCACCTCTTCACATATTGCAGGTTACAGCTGATAAGAACTGGTCCCCCAACACAACATCTACTTATATTCATATCCTATATCTTTAAAAAAATAAAGTAAAATCAATGATGAGAAATTACAGAATATGCTACATGTAACAGCAGCCGAGTTGCATTTGCTGTGACATACAGAAGAATAGTCATTTTGAAATGTTCCAATTCTCGCATTTTGCAAACTGCATCCACAAAACACAATTCAAAGAGAGTGAAAACATACATACTGGATATTTTCAACTTACATCAACAAATTGCCCGCATGATTTAGGCATGAAGAAAAGAATTTACAAAGGAAAAGTTGTGTAAGAATGTTGGATAGCCACTTGGTACCGTTAAAGATCATTTTATCCATTGAAGATTGTGTTCTATCTTAAAACATGACGGTACAGGGAGGCAACAACACATACATCCACACCACATAACATAAAAAATAAACACCATAATTCTGTTTTTAATGTTTTGTTTTTTCCTGGTAAATAATTTGTTTATACAAAAAAATGTGTATCTGCATTTTTTCATTGCAAGAGACTTCAATGGTACCTAAAATCTATTCATGTTACAATTTTTGCTTAATTTGTCATTTGTTCTTTAGTGTAGAATGGATGGATGACTTCATATTTTAATATCTCTAAAGACAAGGGAGAAGGTGAAGAAGGGTTGGGACCTATGAACATACTACATAGGAAATGAGGATGATGAGGGTGACAGTGTAAGTCAGTTGCCATGTCCATGTAAAGGCAGTACGAAGCGGTCGGGCGGCATTAGAGCTTTTGGCTGTAAGGAAGGGATGGGGATATACAAACAATGAGCAATATACATGCCCATCTACAGAAAAGAACAGAAGAACTCTAACACTGACATGTCTTACAAACCCTAAACTGCAACTTCTTAGCCATGCAATTCATTTGTTTTTTTCTTACAGTCAAAATATTATTCAGCAAAGATTAATTTGTTTTGTCAAAATAGATTTTTTTTAAAGATCTGAAAAATGGAAGATATATGAAAAGTAGATCTGGAACTGCTTCACCTGCTAATTTGTGGGCTTTTACATGTGTTTTTAAAAAATATATCCTGAAGTTGAGTTAGTCGTGTTGCTTTGAGTGGTGCTTTGTTAGTTTCATATTTGCCAGGTCAGCATATTGTTGGAAATAAAACACACAAGCTAGTCACTGAAGGAGTTCCAAATCCCAAAAAGTCAAATTATATCAAAAATATTTCACACTGTGATTTAGATATTTTCTGATTTACAAAAAAAGGAAAAAAAGCATACTTATAATAAGCCCAAAAAACATAATCAGAACCAAAATGTCAGTGATCAGTTATATAACTACAAAAATATGACCAGTTAAAACTACCAAATGAAAAATGTTAAGATGAAAGAACAAAGCCATTTAAAATTTTGCACACACTACAACCAGATGCACACAATAGAAAACAGACACCGTTGAGAGAGGCACTCGACTGGAAGACGGGCTCCTCTCTCATGTGCTTCCTGATGACAAATCTATCTGTAATGTTAGTCTTTAAACATGAACCGGCCGTGCAGTCTGGGTGTACATCAGAGAGAGACGGTACTGGCTGAGAATGGGTTATTATTATTATTTGGTTTTGTTTTAGTTGTACTGCAGGATGTTGATGCATGCTTAAAGTAAGTTGCATTTAGGGAAAGTAGAAAAGAAACAACACAGCAAACTGGGCGCAGGTAGGACTGACCGATGTTAGAAAAATAGGAGACGGACACTGTGTCCCAATCCCATACACAGACAATAGTTCATCAACTTAATGTGGCACTTTGTGTTAGCGAGAAACAGCATGTGATGCTCATGATGCAACATGTGCAGTGTGACACACAGCAGTCGGTCGGCAGCTTTGTAAAGCCACAGGAAATTCTCCACTGTTCCTGCTGTGCGTTGCACTGTGGCACAGTCGTATCCCTTAGCAGCAGACAACAAATGTCAAGAGTCAGTATGCAAACTGACACGTTTAAGTCGATTTAATTTTGTCACTGTTCCAGTGTAAACACCCCAACGTCACCCCCCTCCCATAACAAGTGGGTTCAGATTAGTATGCAGTATGCAATTGGGACACAGCTCAAGTTTAACTGATAGTCGTGGGGAAGAGAAACAAAAGAAAAACATAAAACATATATTCATAATGTTGTACAAAACGTGAAATGTATTTTTTTTTTTTCAGAATTCAAATATGATACTGAGTCAAAAGACAGGCCTAAAGCTGATATCCAGTGCATGTTATTGCCCTGTGCAGTGGTGGAAGGTGCGCTCCAGACATGGCAGTTGGAAGTTTGGGTGAAAGCTTGCAGTTTATCTAAACCACCCCGCAAATAAAACTAGTAACGCTAAAGGAATGTAAGCTGAAAAAAAAGCATGAAAATACTATTGTGTCACAGGTATGGCCTCATGAACCAGAGGGTAACCAAGCAGCAGTAGTAATCTATAGTGGCAGTTTAGGTCAGATCACTGATGTAGCACCAGGCCTCAGGGTTAAAAAAAGAAAAGAAACAGAAAAAAAGCCGTGGCTATGATCAGCTGTGCTTGAACTGTGGTAGGGTTTGTGGGCTGTCAGAATGCCGTCTAAGCTCCCATTAGAGGGAGATTAAAACACCTCACTGACCAAGAGCCAAGAGTAACAGTCAAAGCCAAACTTGATGTCACACACGATACTTGACTTTGGCCAGCAGTGAAAAAGTGCTACTTCCTCCACAGGGTGTAAGATGTCCTCTGTTAGAATACCTGCAGCTGTTACCACACTATACCAGTTCCCAGTGTTCTTTCCTGGCAACACATCTGCACTAATGAGGAGAACCAATGTACCACCAGAACCACAGTAAACCAGTCTGACTGCAGCAGCTCTCCTGGAGAGGACCAGTAGCCAAACAAACAAACCTGGTGTGAAAACAGGGCCAAACACACCTGCAGTTTGTATGTTACACTAGAACTCCACCACTCACAAGGATAAATGAACGTTTAGTGAAGTAGAAAAAATACTACGGATACCAGCTTTAAACCCGCGGTGTCTTCTGACATATGATTCAATATTTTGTCTACATGTTTTATTTCTCCATGTAGGTAAAAATGTAAATAGAGAGGAATTCCATAAGATGGCACATCTCTGACTAGTCAAAGCTCAAGTGAAAATTAACACAGACTGGTGGTAGCAGGAAGCAAATATATATCAGTAGATGTACTACAGCCATGTGACATGCATGATTTGTCATTTTGTTCATTTCAGATGCTATATACGGTCTTTAAAAAAAAAAAAAAAGTCTGTTTGTAGTTTGAAACACTTTTCTGAATTTCTGTGAAACCCCAAGTAAACCTGGTTCAGAAACAATTTTAATGCGATTTACAAACTCTTTTCCTAATATATGATATATAAAATGAACCTATTTTCAAAATAAAATTACATTTTAGCACCTTTTTACACACTAATTTAAATGTGATTATTTATTTATTTTACGTATTGCTTTTATTCTTATCAGTGCTTCATCTGCTAGTATTTATTTATTTATTTAAATATATTGTGATGACGTCTTAATGACCCACTCTGGTAAAAGGCTTTTTTTCCCTTTTTTTCTTTTTTTAACTTCAACATGTCTATTGGGTGTTTTGAGTAAAATAAGAAATTAACGCAATGGCTGAGTCGTTCCACCTTGAAACTCACTAATGACTGTGAGAGTCAGTGTGTTCATTGGTTCATATGTACGGGGGGCAAAGAAAAATCCCATCTTTGAGCATAAGACAGCTGTCTTGTTAACAAAACAATTAATAATGCAGAAGTCAACCAGTAAAGCTGTATGTCACAATGATACCAAACAAAACACAGAAAAGTTTTTCATCACAAAAAAGTTATTTTTGCTGAACTTTCATGACTGAGCAGATATAGTAAAAAAAAAAAAAACAACTACATAGCTTAATCCAAGTAGAAGAAATAAAATGATTCTCAAAAAATAGCAAGACAATCCATTTAATCTTCCCCTTGGTTTGTGTTCCACTGGGAACAAACTGGGCCTTCAAGACCAATATCACAAGCTGGACTGTGCAGAAAGTTCAAGTGTGAGTGTTTACAGTAACATCTTAAGAGTTTACCTCGAACCATCCAGTAAGTATATGAATTTAATAAGTGTAATAGAGAGAGAGAGAGAGAGAGAGGGAGAGAGAGAGAGAGCGAGAGAGAGGGAGAGGGAGAAGAATAGCAATATTTTCGTTTTTTACGGTACAACTTATCATAACTGCTCAATCAGTTATAAAAGTCCTGCGGAAATAACTGTTTTCATATTTGTGACCGATATTTCATATAAAAGTATTGTACATGTTTTGTTTAGTGTCATTGTGACATGCAGCTACATATAGTTCAGAAAATATCTGTACTTGGCTTCTGCATGATCTGTCTTTCAAGTGTGCTCAAAAATAAAACTTTTCACCTTGACACCAGACATTTTAATTCAAACACAGCCTCAAATATTAATGCCCAAGAAAATGTGCAGAAAGTGGACCAACAACAGATTTGAAAAAATATATCTCAGAAAGTATCTGATGTATGAAGCTAAAATTCCACAGATACCACTCTAAATATTCATAACACGTTTCAAGCAAATCAGAGATGGTCAAGCAGAAGGAGCCTTATTTTAATCATAATGGAATAGCATCTGTGTGATACTACAGTGTCCAAACGCTCAACATTTAGAACACTCGCTGGTCTCGCAGGTCATAATCTGAGAGTCTTACATTGTGTCTACATGGAAGTGGTTGTGGCAGCTGGATTGAAAAATAAAAGCGGATCCGTTCTGTCAGAGGAGTGTGACACCTTCAGTGTAGAACAGTGATCGACCAGCACCGGCACTGCTCAGCTGAAGTGTAAAAGTTCTTCTTTAAAGTCCCTGGAAGGCAAGTTTTATGGTGATTCAAGCAGGCTTGGTGATGATGTGTGAGGACTTGAGTGACTGACAGGTGGCCCAAGAAGCAATTGAGGGAGGAAGTGTAGAGTTCTGGTGGAACAGCTGGCCTGAAGATGATCCCTACTGAAGGACAAGGGAAAGGCAACACAGAGGTTGGTTCAGGAGGAAGTGAGGTCAGTGCTAGTACAGTTGTGGGTATGAACCAGCAGGGAGCCTGAATAAAATGGGAGCAGGCCATGGGTTGGAAAATCCCTCGGGCAGATGTCTGGCAGCCCCATCCTGTTCCTGAAGCAGACAGTGTATGATGTCTTTCCCAGTCCCCTACGTCTCCCTGAACTGTGCCAGAAGGAGGAGCAAATCTTAAGCTGATGATTGAAAGTCCTGGAGCAGGGCCACTACACCTGGCACCGCAACCGAGGGCTGAACCCAACTACAGAAGCCATCAGAATCAACAGCTGCAGACAAGTCCACCCTCCACACAGAGGATCACCTTTGTGAAACAAGGTGAATGGCCACGTGCAGGACCAGAGTGCCTTTGGGCGTGCTGGCAACACCACAAGCTTAGCAGTTATCTGTAGACCTGGAGGGCCCTTTGAAGTTCCCACAGCAGATTGTTAAACCACCAAGAACATCACCATGGTGGACCCGACAGTCCACAGGAGGATTGCAAAAAAGAAGTGCATGAGAAGAGGAACATTTGAAGGATGGTTATCGACTGCAAGAAGCAGGACTAGAAGACAGCATACATGCTCACTGAGGTTGAACTGAAAGGAGTCGAGTCATCAAGAACATGAGCAAGGCAGCAGAAAGATCCTCAAGCTGGTTCTTGGTGTGGAGAGGAGACGCATGAGGAGAGGTAAAGGCTATCTGAGCACATTGTTTTCCACAAGCAAAGGAATCTTTGCAGTATATCACATCTTAATTACATACATTAAAACAATAGTTACTTATATTTGCTCTCACATCTGTAACAGACTCAACATTTAATGCAACAACAAAGAAAATTAGCCATCTTTGTTTTGGGCCCATCTGCCTTCGCCACATCATTTTTCAGATTTAGGGCAAGACTATCCAAAGAGCTTCAACAGAAGGCAACGGAACGCTTCATCCAAGATGCATCAAAGCCTCTTAGTTAAGAGGTGAAATGTCTTCAAGTCCAGTTGCTTCTAATGAAATTGTTAGGATTACCTCAACCTGGATAACTGGGAATCTACAAAGACATAGAGGCCAAGACTATACCTTCACTTCTTAGGCTTTGAGTCAAGGGCCAGCGCTCCATCATTTCCTTCATCACCCAATAATTTCAATAATTTTCCAGGCCTGGATAATTAAAGTATTTTTCTATTCTATTCTATTCTCATCTATTTTCAGCACGGGCCAAAGATACTGTGTCTCCTCTGATACTTGCACTCTTTGAATGCTGTGGTAAAGTTGAGTTTCACACCTTCCCAAGCGACTCCTGTGATACTGTTTTCACTGTGTGGTGAGACATCTGTATGATTTTTAGGATTTTGTGTTTGCGTAATGCCAGCTAAAGTTCTGAATTGTGAGGAAAAGACTAAGAACTAAAAAATGGAGTGGGTCTATTAGACGTTTACTCGACAACCATCTCATCATTAATTAGCAGGTTTGTATTGTGAGAGTGACAGTGACAGCTTACAGAAGGTAAATTTATCATTTGTGGTAAATGATTGAATTGTTTATTATTTGTTCTGGGGTGTAGTTCATCATTTTTGATGAGCAAAAATATCTATGACCTCAAATAAAAAAAGAAACCTAGAACCTGGTTACTTGCTCAGTAAATATGGAATAGTTTACAATATAAATCATTTAAGAACCCTTTTTAATTGCCATCTTATGAAATTAATTGAACGGAAAGGAGAACAAAAGGTCTACAACAGAGAACAGAATCACTTGATAACTTCTCCAGACAAACCAGACAGACAACAGCCACACTGACAAAATAAAGACAGTGTGGGGTAAGATAGACGACATTTGATGACGCTGCGACCGCAAAAATGGCTTACAACTTTAACACAAATGCAGACAGAACAGTCTAAATGCGGGGGGATGTCAAGGATCAGTCAAAAAGCATGCAAAGAAATGATCAAAGGTCACCCTGAACAGGATGATTTGAAGAGTTTGATATCAATGATTGCTTAAGAAGAAAATTAATGTGGAAAATATCTGAATTTGTGGCAAAAAAAAAAAAAGAAAAAAAAAGAAAAAAATCTTTTTATGCCATCTACTCTAAAATCGATTTGAATGCAGTCAAGCCACAGGGATTAGGAGAAGGGAAACGATAGCAAGACCCAGCAACGAATTGGACCATATTGCAAATTACACATTGAACTTCTGCTGTTCAGGAAGAAGAAGCTGATGGCAAGAATGTTTTTTTTTTTTTCTTTTTTTTTTTTTGCCTTTGTATTAACTCTGTAAAAAGAACAGGGATATTTTCTTTTAAAGCTGCAGGGTACAAAGCAACATGGTACCCCAGAAAATATGTGGAAACAGTTAGCATCCACCAAAATGTCATGCCACACATGATGAGGCCAAAATACAAAAATGCATTTTTGGACAGTTGGCGAATAGACGGGAATGATATCTTGGTAACAAAATTTAGAAAAAAGTCAAAACAACGGGAAATAGCATTGACTTCCAAAAAGAGCAAAGGAAATTGAAAATCAAAGCATGCAGCTGTCAACGTTAAAGTGATGTTAGGGTTAGAATGGTGTGAATTTCTGTGTAAACACATGATTGGATGACTGGGGCCCTGTCTTTGTCTTTCTTCACAAATCCCCATGGATCTCAGGCTTCACAGCACAGTTTTTAACCCATTTCCACAACAATCTTTCACATACTCTTTGAAAAAATTTGGGAATGACCTTCAAAAAGCAGAATAACACTAAAGTCCTCACCAGTCATGCATCTCAGTGTTTATAGAATATTATTCTTTACAGTTAGATTAGGAGTTACTATACAAAACACTTTACTTAAAAAAAAACAACAACTTAATCTTATTTCTACTGCTGAGATTAAGCTAAATGCATCTTGTCTTATGGGATGTCATAGAGTGCAAGTCCCACAAGCTCAGCTTTTTTTTTTTTTTTTTGCAGAATAGCAAACCATCATTTTTCCTCCCTGACATCAATCTGAGCCCCTAACTGTTTTAAAAATAAATGATCTAATATTCTGACAGGAAATTAAAATCCACAAGCTCAGTTTTAAAGATATTTTCTATGTTGTCTTAATGGGCTACAAAACTATACCGTCCTACTAAAACTGAAAACCCTTTCGAAAATAATCTATCATCCACCTTATAAAGGTGTGTAAAAGTTTTATTCTTTGGTATGACACTTGGTATTTGGTACAACTGACTGTTCTTATGCACAAAAATAAAAAGTTGTTAAAACAGGGAAATTCCCAAATTCTTTCAAACTGATTCTCTGAAGTTATCACAACATTTTAGAATTTTTTAATAATTATATACAAAAAAGACAGAATAACAAGTACACCTAAAAGCAAAAGTATGACCCAAAAAAAAGAAAAACCTGTACACAGAAATTCAATGATATCTGTTCTCTATCACATGTACCAACGCAAGCCTCTAAATCTGGAAAAGCACAAATGAAAACAAAAAAAGTAAAAAACAAAACGAAACAACAGTGTAATCTAGGCAACACTCATTTTAGCTGAAAACAAATTTTTAAAAACAAAAAAAAAAAACTGTCAAAATGTATTGTTTCAAAATGAAAATCAGTGGAGCATTGAATGGCAGGAGCGATGGACTCAAACATGACGTGGAACATTTTGCAGCATCAGTGCAGAGAACATGGTTCACCGTCATACAAATGTAGCACACTTATGATGACATGTACTAAGCCCTATTATTCCTTTCAGCAGACAACATTTGTATGTATATTGGTGACCATGTTAACCACTTTGAAAGACCCCATGTGCAAGTGTAGCTCATGATATCAATGGCTTTCTATGGTACTGTTGTCAACTAGCAACAAGCTAAACAAACTATGTATGACTGATGTACACATTCAACAGTTTTCAATTTGACTGTAAACTTTGTATTTGTTAACGCAGCTTTCCTTGGATTGGATTACATGTCGTGCAGTTTGCTACTCTGACTGTTGCTACATTGGCTGTTTTATGAAGTTACACTTTGTCTAACCATGGGGGTGTGATGCTTTGAGGATGCCTTGATCCTCTGATGCCGATGGGTGAATGCACAAAGAAAGCAAGCAAATGCAAACTAACCTAGCCCACCTGCTTGGCTTTCACACTCCTCCAGGTCTTCGTCATCGCTTGAACACTCTGCAGATGACACCATGTCCTCTCCTGTATGCTTCACGGGCAGAACGGTGGTCATCAGAAGTCAAACACAAACAACAAGAAACACAGAAGACACACAAGGACAGGGGGAAGATACACAAATCAAGTTAGAAAGTGAACATTATTAACCACTGAAACACTAGTTTGACGAAAATATCTTAACTCAGGGTTCATTGTTTTTCAGAACTGAGTTTTTTTACACAGTTTCCCTCAGTTGATGTGAGATGGCTTAGTTGTCACAGAGATTGATCAGCTGCTGGGGAATTTTACTAGTCATATGGGAGGAGATGGAAACCTCTGTCTGCGGTCTGAGATGATCCCTGGTGTCAGGTGTGAATGTCCTCAGTGATCTTTCTCCAGGTGGATGACCCCTGAGCTCTGGATGCTGTGAGTGGTTTTGGTCTGATGGTCACAGACAGCACATGTCTGTTTTCGGTGTTTGTGTCTTTTTTTCCCCCAGCTTCCAAGCAAAAAGAAAAGAAAACAGAATAAAAAAGAAATTGTTGTTGAACTAAAAAGAAAAAAAGAGGCTGCAAGTTGTAGAGAAAGTTTTTCTGATTGTCTTTAGGCTGTTGAATGGTTTGTGATAAGTGATGACTTCTTGTTAAGATCCTGTAAGTCATGCAAGTCTCACAACAATGTAGCAGTGTCCAATAAATCAGAATCTCAGCAGGTCTATTTGTCACCTCGACCTTTAGTCCGTCCCTTTCTCTGTTGTTCTAAGATGTTGTGCTCTGGGAAGACGGGTCGTCACCACTTAGCTTTTATATTACAAGTTCAACTGTGTCTAAAAGCCTAATTGGACCTTGAGTTAAGACTTTTTGTCAACAAACATGATAAGTAAAAGGCAAGGCATGACAAACAAAATCTGAGCAGTTCTACCGACTCGTCATTCTCAGAGTGTGGATTGTCAAAGCAGTTAGCGTCTCAGAGGTATGCACAAGATGTCCTTTCTTGTTGGGGTAAAATACACTCCTTTACAACATTAACCACATGTTACAAGACTAACTTCTTGTCTGAAAATCAGTGACAGTGATGAAAACAGCAGAGAACCTATCACCAATGCTTACAGCTTTCACTGAACTACCCTGTGCATTCAAAGATTACCCACCGCATTCACATACAACACCAAGGGGTCCTGACAACGGGGTTGCATGTAACATGGGGGGAGTAAGACTTGGTTCATTCTACCAAAGCATGACTTTTCTGCAACTGCCGAACAACAAAAGACTTTTAATGTGAAACAGCAGCATTTTCAGTTGTCATTAGCAACGAACACAAATCAAAGACACCTCAAGAGGATCTGCAACAGCAATTAGGCTGATATCTCAAAGTACCTTATGCAGACTGTCACTCCCAAGTATGTCATTCAGTACACAGTAGAATCTACCCACCCATGCCTTTTTTTTTTCCACAGTCAGAAGATAGCGGCCATCACCACAATTTAAGGACAGGTACGTATTTTTTAAGTTTGTCTGAAAATAGCAGGGACATATGGTGCCCATGTGTACACTGAACCAGTTTTGTAATTCTTCTGGTCTTACTGGCATCAAAAGATTTTTTCTTATCACGCTTCCATTAGAAGAAATGGGAGACAAAGTCCACAGCCCCGAATCTATCTAAAATATTCACATTGCAAAGTTCATCTGAAACCACTATTTTGTCCACCATCTCTTACACTGACACTTCAAGAATGGATTTTAACCACACAGAAACAGAGGAATGTGAATCTAGTCTGTGTGTATTTCCCTGTATATGTTGTTTTGAAGTCTGGCCATACCTGTACAGTTGAGGAGGATCTGTGTTTCCGTGTGGTCGTGGTGGACATCATGGTAGTAGTTTCTATAAAGGTGGTGGACATCTCTGGAGGCATGGCTGTGGTCCTGGCTGAACCTGCCACACTGGGCACATCACCTACCAACCTCACACTGCCATTAATCTTGATGTTAGGGTTGCCCTCAGCAGCCATGTTCAACACCTTAAGGCCATTGTAATAAAGGCCCGACAGTTGACCCTGAAAGGGTCTGCCGCGATCGCTACCACCAATTGCGACCGTTGCTTGAGTGTTGAAAATTGTTAGCTGCCGTCCTGGAGAAGACATCCAGAGTAAGACATTTTCAACAGGGAAAAGCACATTTTATTATAGAGGATACAATAGAAATGAGCACACACCTGCACAATATAACCAAAATATTGAATGTTCCAAAATACAGCAAAACAGCAACGTTACTAATAAAGTAAATAGTCGTGTTTGTTTTGCTGAGGTTGTACTTTGGAGCCCATATATTCAGTGTAGCTAACTGACCTGTTGGCTTTTAATTATACACTGATTCAATTTAAAATGAATATAATGATTAAAAGATACAATTTTGATTCATTTAACATTTCAGTGATATTGCACAGGAAGTTACTCAATTATGTTGAAAGTTTCACTCGACCTTTTAATAGCTGCAGAACTACTTTAAAACGGGAACTTTATGTAACGCGACATAACAACCAGCTCAAGCTGCACTTTACCAGTTTGGTATTTTCCTGACTGTGCCAGTGTGATCGTTTATTGCCAAGTTGTTAGTATTATGGTAGAAACTGGGTCTCAGATGTTGCACTGAGAATAGAAGTCTCCTTCTGGTGCAAAGTGACTCAGCAGTCAATTTGATCATTTTTATATACAAGAGCAATATAAAAACCTGAGGTCATGGAATAATGCCAGTGGTTTTACTCTAGATGCATTTGAATCTGCATCAAAAAAACAACACTTCACAGTTTGCATTAAACAAATGTCGATGATTCTTGCACCACGTATCTACAGCTGGTTAAACTGCAACAAGACAGATGCAGCAGGTTGATAAATCTGCAGCCACAGATCTGTGCTGCACTGAAGGGCAGGACGCTGGAGGGCAGTGCCATCACACAAGGCTCAGCTGTGTTCGCCTTGGTTAAATCAGCAGAAAATGACCTCAAGCTGCTCCAGATTACACCTCCACACACACATCAGACTGGTGGGCTAACAGTTAACGTTGGACACATCAGATTATTTGACACCTTTTCAACTTTTATTTTAACAAGGGAAGTTGTTTCATTCTTTTTTTGTCTTAGCACTGTTTAGTTACATTAGTGATGTAAACATGATTGGCTCAGTGCTGTATAAATATGTGTCATGTTGCCGCCTAAGTGTGTTCATAATTCAGCGCACCACACAAATGACACAACATGTGGGGTTAGCTTTAGAATCCCCAAACAGTCTGAGTAGACTTCTCATTTTGCACTGGTCCTTGTACTATTATACAGTGACTTTTATTATCCATTGATTTATTTTATGATTTATTGGCTAATTTTTATTGCTATTTAGCATCGTAGTAATTTTATTCCATTTTTATTTTTTGCCCACATAAACGTGCATGCATCAGTTTACGTTCATGTTCAGGCTCATACCAAAAATAAATGTTGTAAATACAAAGCATCATTTTGGCATGATAACTTTAAACGTAAGCATTTCAATGTGTATGACTGTGTTATAACATGCATTAATGCAGTATTACAGATATCGTTGTTTTTAAATCATTAAAATCACACAGTTCATTTAGTCCTTAGAGCATGCGTTCCTTCTGGAAGTGAACATGAGCTGTTTCACATTTCATCAGAACAGTGAGGACATAAACATATGTTTATTTGAAATTACCTTTCTCTTGTAGCCATTCTTCTACTGGTCTGGTATATTTGAATGGGATTTTCTTATTGGCCATTTGATAGCGTTCAATGTCGCTGTTCCCTTTAAAGTTTAAGAAGACATTTATAAAGACATTTATTGATCATCAGGATCATGTCACCTGAGAGAAATATCGCTTTCTGACAAACATTTACAAAAGGTTAGATTGAATTTAGTAAAAAAATTACATTTTGATTGCAGGTGTTTTAGTAACAGGATAACTAGGGCTCAAAATCTTTGGTTTTTTGGAAGAAAAACCCATCGAAAAAACGAAAAGCCTTCCTGGCACATTATTGGCTGATTTAAGTATTTCCTCCCTTTTCCTCTTCACTTTGTATAGAGAGTATCCACAGATGTCACATTTAATATGCCACCATGCAGTGGCATACCAAACACTACGACTTCTCTTCATGGTAGGATTATGGTTACTGTATACTCTGACCAAAAATCAGAAATATTTATACAATGTCCACGCTACAATTCCTTCTAACAGTCAGTTTTTTCCCTTTTGTTTCTTCCTATGTCATTTTAATGTAAATAAAATCATCACGTTCCTCCCTGACAGCATCAGCTTCCTCTAAATCTTCATTAAATAGAACATTTACACAGAGAAATACTCAAACAAACTTTTCCTTCCTCAATCATTGATGTGTATTTTTGCACCACTTTCTCCATCAGAAGCACACATGTAGTCTATGTTGCATCGAAACCAAAGACAGTGAGTCATGTTGGGTTTTTTTCTGAGCACGACATCAAATTGAGATTTTCTGGATGCCTTTGCATCAGTTTATATAAATATCACCACCATCCAGCCTAAAGTTTTTGGAACCTTTGAAAACATGAGGATCTGGACTCCAATTGAAAACTATTAGTATGTGTGTGTGCCGACCTGTCCAGGGTGTCCCCTGCCTTCGCCCTGAGTCGGCTGGGATAGGCTCCAGCCCCCCCGCGACCCTAATAAGGATTAAGCGGTGTATAGAAAATGGATGGATGGATGTGTGTGTGTGTGTGTGTTTTCTATGTTGAAAAAAACAATGTCAAATGCTTTTGATTGTGTCCTTGATAGTAACCATGGTGACTACATTTGCAGTGACATCACATGCATACTCTCCTTTATTTACTGCAAACAGCAGTTTTCATTGAACACTGTCATCTCAGTAAAAATCTGTTTTGTTTTGTTGTTCAAATATATTTAAATAAAACTCAGGAAAGGAACCAAAAAGGATGAGCCCTGAGAAAGAAAAAAAACAAAAAACAAAAAGGAAACATTAGTCATAGCAGTTGCCACTGTACTCGCTTTAGTTTGTGTGCATCACAGGATTCAGAATAAACTTTTCTGGACACATCTGAGCTTTGAGTATTGTTGTAATGTGACGGAGGCAAAACACACAATACACAGCACACAAAGGTTTAGTCACATTTTTGTCTACAGTTCACTGGACAGCATGTGCACTTATGGTCCTGATACTGAAAACTACACAGAGGTTTCGAGGAGGCTCTAAAATAAGGATACTTATAAATCTTGCTGAATGGTAAAAGACATGAACGTGTAACTTTAACCAAAGTGCTTTTGGTGACTAAATCTGTTCACAGTCAGCGAAGAAAGCTTTGATAAAAACGAAAAGGTAATGTAAACGACAGACAAAAAGACAAACTTTTTAATAATTACAGTCCTATTTTAAAATGTCATTCAATAGCAAAAGCACAGAGGGGGTCCTAAGTAGTAAAATTACCCCAAAATATCTCTTGTTCAGAAGTTGGTTTACTGTTGCGCTACTGTTGACAGGTATCAGCTTGTATTCTGTCCCATTCATGTCTCTGTCAGATACAAAAAAAGCAAGTTCAGGCAGTCTGGGTCAACACTCACATGACACATTCCTCTCACTGCAACACAAATCCAACACATGTTTGTAATCTTGGAGATGTTCTGAAGGTATCAGTGCTCTGCTTATTCTTTTGCTGCTTGGTTGCACACAGCGCTAACATGAAAGTTATGCCATTGTTCAATTCTGCCACCGCTGATGGCATAATGCAGTAGGGCAAAAGTAAAGAAAGTGGCAAATGTGCTATGACGAGAAGAGATTTATGTTTAGTCAAGGTTTTTTTCTCACTTGATGTGTTTTGCTGGCGAAACTAAATCAATCATCAGTGTTACAAACGTAATATCACACATCATTCACTCATATTAATTAGGTGTATGGTGGAGCCACTGCAGATCACAATAATACAATCTTCTGCATATCTAACCTTTGTTTTATTTATTTTCTGTGAGCCTGCACAGCATACCTGTTGAGTCACAGGGGGAGTTACACAACATGGTACTGAAGGCGCGTCATATTTTTCATTGTTTCACATTCATACGCACACTAACACACCAGTAGCCACAGAGCTGGTGTGCAAGGTGTCATCAAGAGAGAACCGAGGGTTCCGTGTCTTGCCGAAGGACACTTTAGTAGGTGGGGATTAGATGACCAACACTGCAATTAGTGGACAGCATGCTCTGCACAATTTAAAACCAGGAAACAAACATTTTCAAATTGAAAGGCAAACAGTTCATCACCTAAATGAACAGCCAAAACTGCTGAAAATGAGAATGGCAAAGCAATGAAACTAAACCTAAGAACATATTGTTTTACCATAAGAATCAAGAAAGATGGCACACAGCCTGGGAAGGACAAAACTTCTTGCCAGAAATAAAAGCTCAATAGCTGGTTTTGGTCAGAGGATGGCTAATCTGTCCCTGTCCTCACACCAGGGACACATCTGGTGATCTGCATGAACTGGTCCTCTCAGTTTACTCATTCATTTTGGATGAAGCAACAACGACCTTTCCATACAGAGGAGCAGCAGGGCAATACTGAGCAGAAGAACCAGAACATCTCATGTGGGTGACAGTTCCAGACGGTGAGCTGCTGAAGACCAACACAGGGTCACAGAGATATGACAGCGTGAGTGTCCTCCCCTTATCGTTAGTCTTTGAGCACCTTGCTGTTCTACTGCTGCAGCTTGGTGAAGGAGGCTTGCAGTTTCCATCATATCCCCATTTAGGTCAAGCACCTGGAAACACTGCCAAACAGTTGAATACTAGAATGCCCCTTCAATGCAAAAGGCCACAGTGAACTGCACAACATTATACTCAAAGACCCAGCACAGCAGAACAATTTGTCCGTTACACTTGTCTCAAACACACCAGGACTCCAGGGTGCTGATCACCCATTGAAAACTGTTGCACTGAACCCAAGCACTGAAATAAGTGATAGAGTAGGCGGGTGGGCAAGGGCACAAGTGTGGATTCTGTGCTACTAGAGGGCTTTTGTCTGGGACAGGCAAATGATGGAAATCGTCTTGAAGTCTGTACGAGCTCTATTCATTAGAGAGTCTCCTGTAGGGACTGATATGTTCTGTTCGTTTATTTATTTAGTGTTAAGATAAAGGTCTCTGTACCTTCAACATATTTTAATATGAATTAATAAGACTCTGTATCACATCTTCTTCTTCTTCTGCAATTATTATGTACAATACTATTTTCTTCAGTCTGTCATAGACATGGAGGAAATTTCAGTAAACAATTAGGTCTGTTGAAACAAATCAAGAAATTGTCGAATTGCCAGACACATCATTTTCGCTAATGCTGCCAGTTAACAATGAGCAAGTTTCACTGTGCAGAAGCAGAGGCAGCACAGATGCTTAGCGTTTTGGGCTGATACACATGGCTCAAGTGCGACAACGTGTAGTTGTTCCTATTAGATCACTGTTGTACTTTCTGCATCTGCGATTATATGAGGGTCAGTCTGATGTAAATTTTGTGATCTCCAGAAGTCCCCAAGCATCTCTTCCACACATGTCCACCCTAAACTTGTGTCTGTGTGGCAACAATACAAGGGGATGTGTAGATGTAGATGCTGTATTGTAGAGAACAACATCCCCTAAGACTCCAGCAGACTACAAAAGTAGTATAACAACAACCACTACGTGTCCGTGGTGTCTGCAGCTGTCTGTGTGCACAAGGTCTACCAGGACGTATAAGCAAGGCTTTATATATCCAGACGTGTTCACAATGTCAGCTTCTACTGTACATGAAAATTACTGCTAAACTTGCACGATTTCCCTTGTAGAGTTCACATTTTGGGCTGCACACAGATGTCCACTGATCCTTTCACACTCGCTCACGCAAAAAGTTTAACATTGGCCTTACTGATTAATTTACAAATAAATTATGAACAATATATTTTCAAGACATTTGGGAAATTCACCATCTCTACTGATTTCATATTAACACACTAGCCTACTAATACTAATACTAGAGATTGTCATGTCACTTCCATACTGTTTCCTCCTCCACTGACTCGAGGATAGATTCTTGCTTTGCCAATACAATGTAAATTGAAGTACCTTCATTTAACCACACAAGTCTCAGTCAGCAGCTTGCCAGCTCACAGCCAGCAATGTTTTAATCAAATATTGCTCACATTATAGCCTTGAACGTTCTTTTTCCAGTTACATCCTTGTTTTATTTGCCCTTACATTTCCTTTCATTCTAGCCTAAGACTAATTCCATATGCATTATCTTCCCTATCTGTATTTAACACCATTCTCCAATTACTCTCCCATAATGTTTTATGTTCTATCAGATATTCCTCACAGAAACTGGAGAATCCTGCTGTGAGCTGTCCACCACACACATCTGAAGTTGACAAGATGGTCTGGTCCTCTAGACAAGTTAGCTTTTGAGAGTTCTCTTGCATTTTCCTTCTCAATTCCAAGAATCAAATGAAAAGCTACAAGTCATGTCGTTTTTACTGCTCATGCTGTCTCTACTGTCTGTCCACGCAAGTTGCATTAACAAAAAAACAGCAATGTAGCTGGCAGGCACAGCAGGCCTTGGAGAGTGGGAAACAGGGGAGTGTGGGAGCTGGGAGAGGATACACAAATGAAAGCAATGATCCTCTGCCAAGCTGTGCTGTTTCTAAATGCTACTTCTGTTAATGATGAGATCAGCAGGATGGGGATTATCACAGGCAGTTTGCGTCAACTTTTCCCCTCTTTCTTTTGCTTTTCTCTCATTTGTAAACACACACCGAACCTCTACTGGCAACAGAGAAGCGGGTTGCGTGAGCACACAGATGGGTGGCAAATAAAAGAAAAAACCTGAACCCTTGACCCCCACAGTGAGGAGATCCGGTGGATCTGTTATGGTGTAGAGGCTGTTTTGTTGACATGATTTAGGTCCAGTTGTCCCACTCAGGAAAGAGTCACTCCAAATCAACACAAAGTCTTTCTGAGTGATCACCTTTATTTTATGATGAGACTTTTCTGCCTGATAAGAGTTGTCTCTTTCAGGATGACAGTGCCTCCATCCATCTATGGTTCCATAAGTATGAAAATGGTATAAATCAGATGTTTTGGGCTTCACAGTCACCAGATCCAAGCCCAACTGAAACCCCTAAACTGATGTGTTAGACAGTTCTCTCCACCACCACCCTCAAAACACCAAATCGTTTGAAAGAATGGTGTTCTTTGAGAGTTAATGTTATGGTGCACTGAGGCTGTTTGGATGCCACATGGTGGTCCAACACCTTACCAACACACGTTATGTTGGGTTTCCCTTTAATTTGCAACAGTGTCATTATAAACATGGTTCACTATAACTCTTCCTGTAAGAACCCATGTTCCAAAGAGATCCATGATCAGATCCTTTGGCCCGCAATAGCCCTAAGACATTAAGGTACAGTCTGTAGTGAGCATAGTCAGAGCTCATGCTTGCAGCAACACACATTTTTGACAAACAGCATAACTCTAGTGAAAGACATAGTGCAGATTTCTGACTCCAGTCATTATCATTCTAAATTCATAAATTAGTTAATATGCAGATCTGAAGCATGAATATGACTTTAAACCTATATGATCTGTCTGCAACCTATTATAGTTTCAATTCTTATGATTTTTAGTATTTTTTTACTCAGTTGGATGAATTCAGTGAAAGTCATGTCACAGACTGTGTGTTGCAGTTCCTGCTGGAGACCAACAGAGGTCCACAGAGTTCACAGATTACATAGTGACCCACAAAGCTGTTGCTGGTTTGAGTGGGTTAGTTGTACTGTTACTGTGCCTACAAAATGTTTAGGGCACTGACAGATAAACTCCATCTTGTTCTAACTTCATGTCCATGCATGTGCTTCTGTTAAAGCATTTTTTTTTTATAAGCTGAGGTTACTTAAGATGAAAACAAAAGCAAATGCTGTCCAGTGACCTTCGCAGCTGGATCATAACAACATGATCCCATGGTGCTATTATAGCTTCTTAATTGTTACACTTTCACAATTGATTAACTGATCAATGTTTTACCTGTTGGGAAATGTTCATTGATGGACCAGTTGTCCACCTGTAGCGTAGCGTTGCCACCATTCCTGGTGAAACGAACAACATGATACTTCCCATCATTCACTGGGGTACTGCTTTCCTGCACACCAATATCCACTGTGCCAATGTTGAATGTCACCCCAATTTTGCCTTGTTGCTGAAATGAAAAAAAAAAACAAAACACACATATTATTGGTATAATATTACTGCTTAATAATGCTAACAATTTCTTTGTCTGTATCAGCTGTGATGTCAAACAGAAAACACAGGGAAACTGTTTGTTTTCTTTGATACCAGTGTCTTATCTTGCTCTCTGTAATGAAATGGGAGGTTGGAAATCAACAACATCTTGTGTTTTATGCAGTCGAAAACTCAGACCTCTTTAAACTTTGACAGTCACAGCCCTGGTATGTTAATAGGATGATGAATCAGAAGACAAATAAGTTCTGTTTCTTTCTTATTTTTGATCTTATTTGTCTTCTGGTTCTTGAGTTGGTTCTGTATCTTGTGTCAGGATTAAATGAAAACAGCCTGAACAGTATTTCATAATGACAGAACAGTGAACGATTAAGAACAGCCCAAAAAGTGAACTGTGACTTGTCCTATGGTCAGCCTCCAATCATCTAGAGCGGCAGATGGTGGTGGGGTGGGGGGTTGCTACACTAAGCATGAAGGTACAATGAGGAGCAAAATGAACCAATAGATAAGTTAAGTTATTGTCTTACAAACAGTAAATGTGCTATAACAAAGAAAATGAAAGAAAAATGAGGTGAAAACTGGTGCTTCACTAAAAAGAAGCAAGAATGTATTTGACAACTTACTATGTGCAGCATGAGATAGTCCCCCAGACCAGGAGCACTGTCTATTCTGACCAGGATGCCGTCCTTCAGGGAGGTGCTGAAGCCCACAGTCAGTCTGTCCGTCCTGGTGCTCGGCCTCTCATTTGCTGGCCACTTGAATGTAATGAGGCCTCCTCCTTTGCCGAAGATGTACGTCGTCCCAGCTGAACAGGGCAGAACTTATTATTAGTATTTGCTTCATTTCAGCCTCATAGGTTTGCGAAAATCAGGTATTCATTTTTTTACACACTTTCTAAGTTCTCTTCCAGTTCCCCAATAGGTCATCTTTTGGTTCTAATCTAAACAATTACAGACCCATTTCCACTCTATCAGTGCTGGCTAAAATTCTTCAAACATTTCTGAGCATCCAGTTGAGAGAGCATTAACATGCTAACACTGTCAGTGTGGATTTCTGAAAGCAGCATAGCATCATTTCTACCCCAGTGGCAGCTGTGAATGATGGATCATAGCAGCTGTGGTTACTTGATATAACCAAGCAGAAGGCTGGTTTACTAGTAACCAGGTAGGTGTATGTGAAAGATAATGGTTCAGTTCAAATGTGCTGTCTGTTGTTAATAGAATGCCCCAAAGGTTTTCTGTCAGGTCCACTTTTTACTCAAACCAAACCTTGTAATATTTACCTGCAAGCTGTTAACACCTTATTGCAAATATTCTTTTTAATCCAGTGGAGATATATAAGCCAGTTATGGATATTTTGAAGACAAATAGAATGACTTTAATATAATGCTGATGAATGTGTCACAGTTTGTACTTCAGACTTTTTTGTGGTTCTCAACAGGCATCAGCTTTTCAAGTTTTGTCTCTTTTCATCAGTGGAAACATGCAGAATGGTTCAAATTTACATTTGTGAACCAAAATGGTTCTGTTTTAGTGAACTGCCAATTTTGTATGCGTTCATTTCTGACTAATGGAAGCTAAACTACTGGTGTTCTCCTACTTACATTATGCACTGCAGGCAGCTGTGGCTGAGGTGGGAAAGCAGGTTGTCCACGAATCGTAAAACACTTGTGTGTGAACGTTCATGTGAATGGGAAACATTGTAAAGGGCTTTGACTCCCACTAAGGTAGAAAAGCTTTTTATAAGTGCAGACCACTTACCATATAGCATATGCTGTATGCTGGCCCATATGACTGCTACTAAATTGTAATCTATTGCTAAACCGGTGTGTGTGTGTGTTTGTGTGTATGTGCAAGCGTGTGTGAGGCTATTATACTGTACCTCCCACGATTTCACAAAAGCCCAAGCAACCAATGCTCTCACACACAAAAACACTATCACACACACATACAGACACACATATGCTAGCCGATGCTTCTGAGCAGGCCCAGACGGATGAGTCGATTCCTTGCTGAGGCAGATAAAGCCCGTCACAATAGCATTTCATTGCCAGAGCCCAGAACCCCAACTCTTGCTTCTCTACCCAAGCTGCTTTAGCCTGCACAAATTATGAAAACATTGCCTCCCCCTTGTGTCTGCTGAAAAAAAAAAAATGTTTATTCATCTCCTAACACAATATGCCAGTACGTTGTGAGAGTAGCTGTTTCAGCTGCATGTCCCAAATCTCTCTCTCTCCACTATTCTTCTATATGACTGCCCACCTGCAAAAGCAGAAAGAGAACTATGAAATTCTGCAAATGCCTTTGCCCCTAAGGAGGAAGCACACAATGCAGCATTGTGTGTTGTGATTGTACATGTTGTATTGCGGTACAATACAATCACAATACAATAAATAGTCTCTTGCTCTACAGAAATACAGTCATGTGGTATGTCGGTGGTATACAATAGCTTGTGCTGCATACTCCAGTGGTTTGCACAGAATGAGTGCACACAAGTAACCGAGAAAAGAGCATGATGACAGCTATGTCTGTGAAGCAACAGATTACAGTTCAAAACTATTTTAGAGATTTGCAAGTGTTTAACCCAGGAGTGATGTTGACCAGTGGTGTGGTAGGGGAGTCATAAAATCAGCTTGCTAATAACACCACCCTCAGATCATTGTGCACAGCAAACTTTCACAGGCTTTTTGGTATCCTTGTTCCATGCAGTACCAGAAATGCTGTCATGTTGGACATCTTGACAGTGACTATATACCAACGTCTCCCAGTTAACCACTCTTTATATCTGTGGTGAGCACAAAAACAGCTCAAAATGCACACATTCATTCAGGCAAAACAGCAGAAGACCATGTTGAGTACCACTCACATCAGTAAAGAACAGAAATGTGAGGTCGCAGTGAAGACAGGTTCAGCAACACTGGAAAGCTCAAGATCGAAAAATGCAGTCTGGTCTAAATAACCTCCACCACAGCCTGTCTGAGTATTGTTACAGATCATGCACATCCCTCAATGCACCATCTCACAAAGCAAAATGCACGACAAACTGTTTTTATGATCATGACAGTGACTTCAGTGGACTTCTGTGGCACTTCCACAACAGAACATCTTTATGATGTGGTCGAACAGATTGATAGTAAGAGTGTGCAGCTGACAAATCAGCAGAAATTATGTGATAAATGATGTCAACATGGAGCAGAATTTCAGATAGATGTTACATATATCTTGTGCAACCATGCCACGAAGAACTGAAACTGTTTTTGAGCCAAGGGTTAGTGTGGTTCTTCAAACAGATTTAGAGGTTCTTCACAACATTCAGTAAGTTCCACTCATAAGTAAGGTCACACTTTAAACTCAGTAACAGTTACCTTCCCCTGGCCATCAGACTGCTTAACGCCAAATAACCCCGGACTGTTTCTTTAAGAACACCCCCACTTCCCCAGACTGTCATTTATCTGTGAAATATTCTGCTGCTAATGACTTAGGTGCAATATTTTATATACTATTCTGTCACTGTTGTTTGCTCTTTTTACTTTTTCATAATATAATGCTATTTCTATGCTATTTTATATTGTTTATTGTTAGATCTTTTTTACATTGCACTAGCTTTTTTCTTATATATATAAATAGTTATATGTTTACAATAGTTATTATCATGTCACTGCCTCACAAGCTCCGGTTCTGTGTATTCCAGTTGCCAAGCAACAACATTTCGTTGCCAGATGTGTTTTTGTGCAATAACAGTAAAGAAAGTCTACGTCTTAGTCTAAACCTGACTATTTCAAGAGACAAACTTACAAAGTGCCAGTATGTTGTGAGTTGTGCTGCATTAAAGCCCAGCATAGTTTTTTAAAATATTCTGTTTTTTGGCCTTTTTGGATTTAGTAGACAGCTAAGTGGCGAAAAGAAGACAGGAAAGCAGAGACAAAAGTGAAGGAAGGACCTGCAGCTGTTGGCAGGATTCGAACCCATGGCAGCTGCACTGGGAACTACAGCCCCTGTTTATGGGTCGCCTGCTCAACCTGTTAACCCAACACAAGTGACAAAGATTGGTAAAAACAGGTTACACCTAATTTACCCATGTGACAAAGTAATCACTACCTTAGCTGCTAAAGCCAACAAAACACCAAACCGATGGGTAACTGGTTGCAGCTGAACTGCACACACCCAGACCTGACAACCACCAGTCCTGTGGTCGTCTTAAAGGTTTCACCAAAAGCACACTGTGACAAAATTGTTTGTCGAAATACATCAGTCTGGGAAGGCTTATAAAACCTTCACTAAAGCTCTGGAACTCCACAGTGAGCACTTTGGAACAACAGTGTACCTTCCCAGGAGTAAATGACCCCGAACATTCCTCCAGGACTCATCCAGGAGGTAACAAAGGATCAGAGGAAAGCATTCACAGAACTGCAGACGTTTCGTATGTCAGTGTTCATGAATCCATTTTCTAAAAAACCTGGAGTAAAAATGGCATCCAGTGGGAGAGTAGCAGAGTGAAAACCACTGCTGGTCCAGCAAAACATCAAGGCTCATCTGAATTTTGCCACAACTCTCCTGGATGAGCCTCAAACCTTTTAGAGAATGCTCTGTGGATGTGATGAGTAGCAAGTAAAACTGGAAGACAGGAGTCCTGTTAAGTCTGCAGGAAACCAGACAACAGGAAAGAACATTATATCTTGTGCATTATGTTTTTGTTATTCACTCAATATCTGGTGAACATGATCAGGTTTTAGAGCAATGGCAATATATGTAAAATACTTAGTCACTGTCCCTGTCCAAGGTTCTGAACCTGGCACAGCCACAGCACAATTCCCTTAGACAGGAAGATATGAACTCAAACTCATACAGGTATAAAACCAATTATAAGTGACCATATAACTGACAACCCTCAACACAGCACACTTTAACCTGAGTGCAGCATTGCCTATAGAGATCTCTTGTAACCTAACAAGCAGCAAACATTTCAAGGTAAAATAAATGCTTTAGATACGTTTTTATTCTGGCATTCATAGTAATTCTTTCAGTTTTGTACACGGCAGCTTGGTAATGGAGTACAGTAATGGAGTGTCGCCAGGACTGGAAAACAAACAAACAAACAAACAAAAAATGGAAATGTTTTCTTCTTACAATTTTACAACCTCCGAAAACTACATGTTTTTCACATGACTCCACAATATATAACATGTACTATGTTCCAAAAGTAGAAACAAAATGGAGAAACATTGTGTAAAACCCCGATTACGGTCACGATTGTTATCAATATGTCACATAACAACTTATAAAAATGCTGATTCAAAACGTTTGAAATGTAAATTTGTAATTCCTAAACCATTGCCTGATTTGGTGGCACAGCTTCTGTTTTGTGGCATAATGTACCACTGAGTGATCAAAAACACAAAATCTGTTTTGGGGGAGGGGGTTTATGGTCTTTTGTCTACATAAAGTCAGGAAAACAAACATCATTCAGAAAGTTATCTTCATTTAAACTATGCAGCATGCCTTTGAAACAATTTTAAAATTGTTCTTGCAGATGTGCCACTGAGCAATATTTGTTACATAATATTAATATTGATAATGTAATAAAGAATGAACATGTTTTTTTTTTGTTTTGTTCTTTTTATTTTTCATGTATTAGCAACTTAGCGGCATCTACCACATGAATTCCTTTGTACAAAAGGTCTTTAACTTGTATCCCCTCATTGCTGCGTTTGCCAGTTTTACACTGCCGATGAGTGGAACAGCAACTATCCCTGTTCAAAAAAAAAAATCTCCCAGTCCAATAGCTTCCACTGTACTATCTGATTGGAGCTGGCTCAGGCTCAGCAGTCACCGACTGTGATATAGTCTCACAATGCTTACTGTGTGTGCGCTTTGCTCTGGGCTGGCATGCATCAGCAGTCCTTTCAACTTTATTTACAATGACAGATCTTTTCATCACTTGCTGTGAAGTTTCTGAGTGAAAGCTCAAATGCTGTAACAGACCAAACTGACATAAGACAAACTGTATATTTAACAAGGTGCAAGATGTGATGCTTTTGCTTTTCATCACTTATTGTTAGAAAGGTCCCAGTCCAGTGTTTTCAACCACAATCCCAATCAAGTTTCGTGCATCTGCCGATATCACCTTCGAACATATACATACATATGATATGACAATGGAGTCCAAAAGACTCAGACCTGCATCGGAAATCTGTCTCATTTACGCTGCCTGAGACTCCGAGGCTCCCTGTTTGAACTCCACTCACTGCCTGTCCGCCTCTCATTCATCCACCCAGCCACACTTGCTCCACCACCAGCCTCTCCTCTGCCTGCTCAGCCTTCAGCTCTCCACAGTCGGCTGCTTTCACCAGTCAGCATCAGCAATCTCCATCTCAGCCTTCATTATTCTTACAATAAATCTTGTTCAGCTTTTCATATTGATTGATATTTAATATTTTATATCGTCTTTTGGGCTGGGAGCCTAAATGTGGATGATCAAATAAACAAGAACTACTACTACACACTAAAGCGCGAATTGCAGGCAGTCAAACAATCATTCTTCTTTTTTCACAACACACACACACACACACACACACACACACACACACACACACACACACAAAAAAAAACAGTTTGCAAAGCATTAAACTTTAGCTATTAAAATTCAACACATCTGCTGTACTTATGTCGGCACTTTGTTGTAGCAGTGGCATAAATACAAATACGTACAAAATCATACATGCATTTACAACATTCTATCTGCAGACCACCTTAAAGTTCTGCCACTCACCGTGACCACCCTTCAGAAATGCTGGAGATCTGTATATGGAGACGGGTGCAGAGGAGCGGTGCCTTGTCACATGCAGGTGTTGTTGCTCAGGGTAAGAATGTGAGGCTCTGGTGGCACTCATAGAGTTCTCCAACCTCCCCAACAGGGATGAACTGTGCTTTGCAGACGCAGCAACACATCCCAGAACCATCCACCCTATCCAGGCGGTCTGATAGAGGACAATCAGTCCAAGAGCCGGGCATGAAGCCCTTTTCATGGGAGCCCGGAAAGGTGAAGCACCAGTGGGGCACATGACAGCGAGACAATTTAACCAGACAAAAAGCAAAACACAGTTGCACAGAGCAACAGTCTCATGGTTGAGAAAACCCCGGATGAAGTAGAGATCAGCAGCCTGTCAGTCTCTGATGTTTCCAAACACCTCACACATTTTGCACTCAGAGATACAGCTGACTGACCTGAGTCAACCACATAAATAAAAAACAAATCTGTCACAGAAAAATATGACTAATCCTCAAACAAACAAGCCGTGTGGCCTGTAAGGAGTCAGGACAGATGGATGCCTCTTGCAGCCTCTCCTGTGCACGACTTGGGGTTCAGCTTGTGCAGCCATTTCCTCCTGTGCTACCTTCTACTCACTCCACCATCCCTCTGCCCATCACTCCATCCCTGCCCTTCTCTCTTAGACAGACAACTTCAGGCGTTCTTGAAAAGAAAGGAATTCCAAAGCCACAGAGAAAAGGACATCTTTCTCCTCTCTGATCTTTTGCAACTTGCTCTTGAAACAGAATACTATATATCCACCGGAGCACTTAGAGTCCACTTCTGAATACTCTTGTTTTTCCTTTAGTTTCATTTGCTGCAGATTTAAATATCCATTAAATCACAGCATGTCAGCAACAGAAAAAAAAAAAAATTGCCCTTGTTTTGTTTGCTGTTGTCCGTTTCAGTATAGACCCTCCTTTGATGTATGCTCAGCCTTGCCACACATGCCTTTCAATGAAGACGGCAGCAATGATCTGGATCCCAGAGCAGCCACAGCATGAGAGAGACGGCGGGTGGAGGGGTGGGGGTGGGGTGTAGGGAGGTGGAGGAGTAGGGATGCTCAGGAGGTGCTGAGAGAGATAGCAAAGGTAAAAGGGAGGTGAAAGACTGGTGGTGAGGATAAGGGAATGTGGAGGGGAATGGGATGATAGAAATAGCAGCCTGTTGTAAATATTGACAGAGGCAGTAAATAAAAAAAAATAAAAAAATAAAGAAGGAGAGAGAGGGATGAGCAGGAGAAGTGAGGACACAACTTCAAAAGGCAGAGCGTGTTCACGGTGAGGCAGAGTGGAAATGAAAGAAGGGATAAAAAAAAAAAAAAACGGTGACAGAAGGAACGCACAGAGGGTAAAGAGGGAGACGTTATATGTTGACGGATTATCTGTTCACTGGGAAAAAATACACAAACCCTTGAATGCACGGGCTGTTTTTCACACCATTTGATACCTTGGGCTGCGAGCAACCTGACATGTAATCGTGTTACAAATAATACTGCCTCTAACCTTTTCAGGGTCTCACAATACCAAACACACAAAAAGGTGTTTCATCCTTTATGACATTGTCTTTATAGACGTCTGAGGAATGTCTGTTTTGAAGTCCAGTAAGTCTAGAGAGACATATTTTTTTTATCTTTCACATACTGTATCCTGCTGTAACTTCTCACAGTAACATCTACCAAACCACATCAGTCAGCACAGCAGCCAACACTCTTTACTTTTCAGCTGAAGCACACTCTTCCATCATTTTTCATGCTTCACTTCTGCTTCAAATGATCTGATTCATGAATGGCACAACCCCAAACTCCTCATCCTCAGCAGCCTCAGGCACATCTTTAGTGTTTTAAGAAAGCGTTTTAATTTGACTAAACCTGTAACCACCTGCATTTCCAACATATTACTGTGGCAAAAAAGAAGAAGTCTGACAAACCACAAGAACATATTCTACCTGTTCTGAAACAACACTTCCTACTACACTGTCGAGTTCGTCATGAAAACCAAACTCAAGCACCAAGAAATGCATTCACTCTCAGATCAGTGTCCATGATTTATCGCAGGGCTGTTCTAGAGTGCAGTGGTTAAACTGGAATCTGATCAAATGGCAGCTGAGCATGCACCGTAAACCCATGGATGTAATTGAAAAGTCAGATTACAAGATGGTGCCTCATGGGCCACAAAAGTTTTGCTCTATAAGCTATCTGGAGGTCCAGCACACTCCCCCAAATTTGAGCCCATAGATCATGCTCATTAGCATCCCTTTTAAACAAATCCATGGAGAACATGTGCAATCAAGAGTCCCGCCAGCCGAGCTGGCTGACTTCCAGATGGCTCCCTACACACTTGAATGGGCCTACATAAAGTGCCTGAGTATATATTTTCCAAATGTTATTGGATCAAATTCTGATCATAAAAGGAGTCATACAGTATTTCTGAAAAATGTATTTTAAAGGTGCTCCTTTACTGGTGACTATGTGGGAGAAATGCTTTTCAGGACGGCGACTGATGAATGTGGAAGCTGTAGTATTATGGTTTGGCTGCAGCACCAAAGCCTCGTACAACCTTCTGCTAATGCTGCTTCTAATTACAGCCCAGCCAGCATTTCAAATTGAATGTGACAAATGCAGACAGACTGAATGGTAAAAATGAAATGATTTGAAACGGGAGCATCTCTGACAGAGTGAGTTAACAGGTAACTCTGATGTCCAAAGACATAAAAGAGCTGAGAATGATTGTGCTGCTTTTACTGAGCCTTCTGTCTGCCTCCCGTCACATTAGTCAAATCACACGTTACCTGTGGCTTAAAACATGCTCCAGTGTCACATAAAACTGTGAATTACCAAAGCTAAAAAGCATAATAGCAGCTGATACTTGTGCCAATGTTGAAAAAAAGAAGGAACATAAATTAGAGCAGTGTTTTCATGTCTGTTTCAAGGGAGCGTAGAGGAGAGCAGCAGCCACCAGATCATGCTGGTTTGACAAGAAGCAGTGATGGTGAAAATCTGGAGATCATTTAGTTCAGTTCTGCTGCCTACCCGTCAAAAGCCCAGTTTAAAATGTGCATATGAACACTGTAGCCATACAATGAGTTTACATGTAAGTACAGCTTTAAAAAAAAGTCTGATGTGTATTTAAATTTTTATTTTTAAATTTTGGATTTTTTTTTAAATGTAGAAAGCATGCACTGGTGTTTAAGGACAATTCGTCACCAATATTGAAAAAAGAAAATTACTACATTAACTTAAATGAACTGATTCTGCTGGTAACACACAATTAAATTAAATTTATCGAAATTAAGTTCACACATAATATTAATGCCACTTGCTTAAGTTTGATCGACTTAAATTATTCCTCTAGAAAAGTAAACTGCTATCACCAAAGCAGAAAGATAAATGATATTTATTTTAAGCAGTATTGTACTTCAAATAAGCTCAAACACACATTGTACAGTGTGGGAATATCACATGTTGTGCAGCAGTATGCTACATTATTGACTAACATGACAAAAAGACATATAAACCAAGAATGTATTAAAAGTAGTAGGTTGGATAAAGTTAACTAATATGTGGCATTTGCAAAGTTATACAATAGTTTTGGTTAAAAAAAAGCATTTATGGCAGAACTGTTATCCAAAAGGCCTCAAGTTGCATCAGTTTGTCATTTTAACTACAAAACAAGAAGTTCAGCAGGTGTCGTCCTGACACAAGCAAGGAGTGACTTCAGCTCTTTCTGAACGTGATTTTAGAGCTGAAAGCAACAGCTGATGCAATGTTTCACCATCACCTCAACGTGCCACTGTTACGGGATGATGAACGTTCTTTAAATGCTGGCGTGAATGACCTGGAGTCCAGATCTGCATGTCTCCCAGTGGCTGACAGGAGTCAAGTATGAGTATGAGAGCTTTACAAGTAATCTGGTATTGTGCTGGGCAGGATTTTGCACGAATTACTTTTAATGATATTACATATAAACCTCCACAGTGAATGATTATGGGATGCACCGTCCGATGGAGACATGCATGCAGTGAGCTAGTTTTTATTGAACATCACTTCACCTGACAGACCACGAGGAGTGACTCCAGACAAAGGAACCATTGTGCAGGAGAGGAATGAGCATGTCCGAGAGCTTCAGACTGACTCTTGCACAATGTCGATGTTGCAAAATGACATTTATTTGCAATGTTTCGGGGCTGATCCTTCATCAAGCAAGCATCAGTAGCTCAAGTGGGTGGAGTTTGTCCAGAAAGTAGATTTTAGATGAAAGCACAAAAGAGAGATTTCTGCTAATCATTCTAACATAATATATGCGTTGCCACAGCATAGGGAGACACAAAAGCAAAGAAAAATAGCACATCTCACAAGGGCTGAAAGCCAATAACTTTATGGGTTGAGTATCTTGAAAACAGCCCAGCAGAGTGGGGAAGGTGGTCATTTATCAAAATGGCTGTTTTCAGACCCATTAAGCCCAGAAACGGCCGCTCCACTGAACACAGTTGGATTCAGGCAAAGAGCTTTATGCTCTGTAGTACAAATATTTGGATTTGGAAGAATGAAAAATAGTCTGATCATAAACATGCTAACAACTGAGAATATCGTCTGGACAGTAAATGACTGACATGGTCCTAATAAATCACCTCAGTCCATTATGTGCATTGTAACATTTCCTTCTTTATTTAATAATGATGATAGATAATTATCATGCATGTTTTCAGCTGAAAAGCGCAACTGCATCATGTTCCTCAAGTCTTCAAAATCATTGCGCCTTATACATGTATACAGTTTCAACAGAAAGCATTTGGATCCTTCACTACGTTTGATTGGTGGTTTACTTTTAACAGAAGGTTGTCCTGCTCACAGTTCTGTAAACATGCTGATTTCTCCAAGCCACACTCAACACACATAGTTACACACCTTACAACTGCCGGTGTAACAACTCCTACTCAGCTTATGAAATGAAGCCACATGACGGACTTTGACTGATCGTCTATTTAGGCTTGGGTCTGTTGTGTATATATTATATGTTTAGTGCATACCAACGATGATACAGTGCATTTCTGATGTTGTGCTACTTCCTAATGTGTCACCTTGCTGCTATGAATTATAAATTTGCAGCCTTGTCAAACGTTTTGAGATGACCTTCATCTGGAGGAGGGGAACATATGAAGTCTTTACTCCCTGTGACAGACTCCAAATCTTAATCCACTCTGATTCCTAAGGTGATGGGAATTTTGAAATCCGACTTTGCCGGCTGCAGCTAGGAATGTCTTTGACTGTTCTTTCGCCTGAGGGCATAAAGTGGGGAAAGCTGAATATAATATTGGCTACATGAAAAAAACCAATCATCCAGCTCGTCATTGTGAAGTGAAAACCACATATGTAATACTACCACCAAAAATATTCCTGTTTTTTTTCTTCTTGAGTGTTTGTTTTTAAGCATCTATTGCTACAAGGTCTGTTAAGATGCACATGGATTTTGGAAATATGAGAATGCACGGAAACTAAAAAAAGAAATAAGTCATTCAACACCATTGCAAAATGTTGCATCATTTCATTTCGCCTTGGTCAACAGAGTGGTTGAAGTCATTTCACAAAAGTAAGTTTAACATGGCAGAAGAACCATGCATTGCAGTGCATATAAATGTGTTTATACATTGTTGTGCTTGTTTTGAAGTCGTGGTTTTTACGTCAAGCTTAATAACTGTAAAATAGGATTCATTTAGTCATTAACTAAGACATGTAACATTTACGTCTCCAACTTGCTGATTTTCTCTGTTTCACTACAAAGACATCCCTCTGGGCTTTTGGAACTCGTGGTAGGCTTTTGTCACAATCTCAGAAACTTTATTAGCCAAATGTTTAGCTTAAAACAACTTAATTGTTAATTAATCAAACTTAAAATACTAATAAGCAAGATTCAAAATTCATTGACATCCATAAGCCTTTCAAAATCCCCAGGATGTAAGAGCTGTCATCACAGCCTGGGCAGAGACGGTAAAGCCAGCAGCATGGTGCTCTAAGCTGCTGAACATCAGTGTTCGCTTAACGTTCCTGAACATCCTGGTGTCGCACAACTGTTACTGACAAATATCTGTAATATGTAGTGTAATATCTTGTGGCGACCAAAAAAATAGAGTTTTATTAACTGTGACAGTGCCAGCTTAATAAATATCTGCTGCATTAGGCTTCTTATCCACAGCAGTTAGCACGATGCCTACAAGCCCTTCTGGCTGAATGAATCCGGCTCCACCCATCTGAACGTAGCAGGTTTATGCTCCAGCTACAGTCACCAACTACAGGGAGCCTCACCATGACACCACCAACACACATGCCAGTTTGTTTGATCAACTCATGTGCAATCACCAGACCAATGCAAACACAAAACACTGTGTTAATATATGTCATACTGCATAGTTTCTTTGATATGTGTGTCTATGTGGTGCTCATCAACAGGGCTGCCATGCTGGACTCAGAGGAAACATTCTGTAGTTACATCAAACTGCTTATTTTGCTTCACCTTTAGTAACTAAGAATGCTTTTATTACAAAATCACTAAATGTGATAAGTGCAGAGTACTAAGTGTCCCTACAATATTGGACTAGACTACTGATTATAGAACAAATCTTTACACCAACTTTACCCCAATTAGAATTAAAAAAAAGAAAAAGAAAACTTTATTAATCCCTTCAGTACAAGACTTCAAGGAAATTACTAAAAAAAAGAAATAACACAACAAAATAGAAAGAAGAATAAATTGACCAAGAGTTACCAGGCAAATTTCAAATGAATGAAACATTTTATGCAATTTGTAAAACGCTTGACAACACGATATTTTACTCACATTTTGTCATATTTTCAACTGCAGTTGTCATTATTGTGCCCATCAATATGTTGCCAATAAAATGACACGTTGCTTTGTATGCTAGACAAAGAAACAGTATTGGTGTGAATCAGAAGGTAGTCTCGCAATCACAGTCGTCTGTGATGGGGTTAAGAAAAGGACGTACCAACGAGGTTTGCTATAAATAGTGATGGGGAATTATTTTGAGGAACATTTGCTTGCTGGGAGCTGAGAACTGTCGTATAAACAAATCAGTCAAGAAAACAACTAGCAGGGATCCCCAATTACACGATCCAAACCTTTGTCAAAACTTTACATTTTCAGAGCGGTAGGAGGTTACCTGAAGGTTGATGTTGTTGTTTTCTATAGTGAAGGATATCTTAAAAACAGAAGCACAAAGATAACAGAGACGGAGGGGAAAGCCTACATGGAATGCATGGCCGATAGCAGGCTTCCACTCACAGCTTACATCCAGAGAATCAGACTACTCAGAAGAAAATCTGTGTGAAAAGACAACTTTCATCTCTGTTCATTTTGCTTCTGAACATCTGTTTTACAGTTATAAAATATATTAGGTGACCCCAATTAATGTTTTTTTTATTACTGCTTTTTTAAATGTTATGATCCCTAACACACAAAAAAGGAAATACTTGTATCTTTGTTCATAATTTGTTGTGCATTTATCAAATTCAGTGTCCTCAGATCTTAATGCACCCCATCAATGCTGAGAGACAAGGCTGACATGAAAGTGCTACATTTATTTCAAATGTAAAACAAAGCAAACAGAATTAAGAGTAATAAGAGAGAGAGAGAAAAAAATCAGCCTTTATATTTGCTTCCTCTTAGAACAGAGGAAATCTACACAAGGGCAGCTTTCACTGTCAAACCATTCCTGGTCTTGAAAATATTCTTTGTTTTTGGTGAAGTTTATGTGTCGGGAACGTCCTTGGTTTTGTCTGTGCGAAATAATCAAAGGACGTCCTCTGCTTTAAAAACAAGATAATTCAGGGCCGGTCAAAATCTCTGAGGTGGCTGTTGATACAAACACAACAGTTCCATTAAAGAAAAATTAAGAGCCACAAAGACAGTGCCTCAGCAGAAATATACAGCAAGGCCTGTCACATTAACATAAAGCATGGCCCTCAGAAATTATTAGCCTCCCTAATCTCAGGAACACTCAGACGCAGCATTGCACTGTTCAAATGACCTGTCCACTGTGATGCATGGCTGTTTTTCCCCACCTACTGAAGAACGCCAACTCCACCCACACCCACACCCCCACATTCTTTATTTCTTGCTCTCTTGTTTTTCTTTTTCTTTTTTTTTTTACCTCTTGCACCAGATTTATGCAAGGTGGAACAGTGAGGGGCAAAGATTACACAAACAACAGCCCAGGCAGACCAGGAAGGTGAAGGTCAACAAACACATTATCCTCCACTTATCAACAGTGTATTAACACAGCTCATTCCCCGCCTGCATTACACAGAGACACACCGGCTCGCTTCAGCCTCTCCTTCTTCAACCTCGCCTATCTGCACCACCCAGAGGGAGAGTAAAACGCTGACAACAATATAATGGCATTAAGCTTTATCTTCAAACTACTGCCATCCTGCCGCCATGAGACCCATCGCAAGCAGCGGAGTGGATGGGAGCTGGTCCTGGATTAAAGTTGGAGTTTCTGTGCAGCTTTATGGCATGCACTTGGTACTGATGGTTGGGGTAGGGGGTGCTGAGGTTAGGGGATCAATGGGAATGATCTAGCACACAGCAGGGCAGATATAAAGACCAGTGAAGGGGAAAATAGGCTCTCTGTCACCCCGCCGATTGCTCTGATTGCCTGCCAGTCTGCTCACTTGTGACCAGCTGGCCCAGCCCATCCATGTCCAGCGATTACCTGTAAGACCCCCCTGTAAGAACCCCCAGCAGACCAGGCCTCACAATATGGAGCCAGTCTGTCTCGTACACTGACCGGCTTATTCCAGCTCCTCATCCCAGGACTAAATTCCGGCTAAAGCAGTATTTGATGGTAATCATTTGTATCCCGGGTGGATCCTAAGGATCAATATCACTCTTACCATCACTGCTTAATTTACTGTGTTTGTTCACCTCTGGCTGCTGTTGTTATGGCTTCTAGTGTGATCATGTCTCTGTATGTGGAAACTGCAGGAGGGAGTGCTGCTGTAAAAATGTCAGTCAATCCTGAAAATGTTAGTCCAAGTCACTTCAGCTGAACCTTCAAGAAGTATCTGGAAGTCGTTGCCAAATCATCTATCAAACTGCCAGCACCTACCATGGTCATGGGATACCATGATGAAGGGACAGAATGGACAACATGAGAGAGAGCGTGAGTATGTGGTGAATAGATAAGCTAGACAAATGGAACAGTTACATTCTGCTTTAAAAGAAGGGTTTTATCTCATTTTCCATCACAAATGTTTTCAAGGATGAAGTCACTTCTCCCTTTGGACTCACAGTATTTTGGGGAAGCTTCCCCAGCAGAACAAACCAGTGTTTTTCTGTCCAAGCTAGCAGAGTGGCTTCTGTGGGGTATTTACACAACTTAGACGATTATTAGATCCCCATGAAACCCATCTATTGCTACCTACATATCACAGATTAGATGCAACATGATAAAGAAAAAAAAAAAAAAAATGAAATCAAACAACATATAGCACAGTCCATATTTAGTTAAATCAAAACACTGCAGCCATGTTTGACAGATTAGTCACACTGCAGTTACCATTGACATGAAGGGCAATTTCTCTAAACCAAACCAACTTTCTGCATGTTGTCGTCTAATCCACTGAAATCGTAGCTGCTGTTGATTTAATTTGCGCCGTGTATTTCACCCGGTCATAACACTGTTTATCAGAAAATAGCTCTGGGCTGTTTTTGACAGCCAGCATACCGAGTGAATGCAGGAATCGGATCAGAGATTGATCGACACTAAGGGTGCGAGGGTTTGTCATCTATCATTCAAATCTATCTGTCTGTAAATGCTTTTGCCATTCTTGTCCTCCCTCCTGTTAGTCAGGATGTTTGTTCGCCGCTTTCATAACAGTTACTCTCTCATTTGTTCAAGCTGAGCCCACAGTACAGCAGGACTGTTGAAGCATATGCACAGTTGGATGAAAAAGTCTGAGGCGATACTGAAAATTGGTCAAGTAAACTGGAAATAAGCAGAAGGTTTGAAAAACATATAAAAACACAAGCGCTGACATGTAAAATGACGCGGAAATATTTGAGATTCTGAAGTATCAGTGACACTGACCATGTTAACTCTTATGTATAGAGGTTCCTTGAGTGGTATTCAGATAAAATACTACAATAACGCATTCTGAATGTAAATTACTCGACACCAACAACAAAGTGCAGACATACAATGAATAAAGCCATTTTACATGTGGAATGAGACAAAACAAGTAGTACATGAACAGAAGACAGTAGTGACAGTGTTTGCTGGGGAGACAGCATTAACTAACACCATAGGCCTTGGTGACTGAAAGCGTTATCAGGGGTTTTGAGTCGCAGTAGAAGTGATCTCTACTGGGAGACAGTTACAGAGGGTGGGGCTGCCATACCAAAGGCTGTGCCCACAGGCTGGTGTATGGAATGTGAGCAGATCCATAAGGATCACAGATTCCAGGATTGGCTGTAAGAGAATGAGCAGCTTTTTTTAATGATGTAATAACGTAAGTTCAGGTGCAGTAACTTAGAAGCTGAAGTTAGTGTGTGGCTTCTGGAGTAAGTCAAACTGAGTATTCCACTGTGTTGTAATTAACATTTTCAAACAGTGGAGAACAACCTCTCTACTAAAACATTAGCACCAAGGGGAACTGTGTTTATCTAAATAGATGACATTTTTGATGTTAGTCCCACCAAGCAGCTTTGACTTAATTCAATTCAATTCAACTGTATTTAATGCCAATTCACAACAAATGTCATCTCATAACACCTCACATAGTAAGGTAAACCCTTAAGAATTTTAAACAGAAAAATCCAACAAATACAAAGTTCACGAATGAATGAGGTGCCATCTTATACTGTAGTGTCCAGTTCTCTTCAAGGCATCTGTGGTTTCTTTCATTTGCTGCATGATTGGCTTGCATGTTTGCCAGCTACATTGCTCTTACGTGATTGGACAAGGTGCAGTAAGTGAAGGACCCACACAGCTCTGCTGAGCTCGCCACATGAGGCCTGATAAAAAAAAATCCAAGCAAAGCCCAAGTAAAATAAGGCTTACTACAGTTTTAATGTCAAATACTTTGGGGGGAAAGAAGACGTCTATTTGAGTCTATATCCTCATAGTCCACACATTAATCCACTGATTTCAAAGCTGCAGGAATGAAGAGATTGCTGTCCCCATAAATGCAAGTTCTACACATAGACTGTATATAAAAGATGGAGAGAGCCACCATGATATTGCCCATTGGTTTGTGGACTGCTGGACATGACCAATGAGGGGTGGATCTAACTGAGAAATCAAGGACATGCCGATATGGTACTGACCTGTCAGTCACAAGGTGGTGTCAAAGGTAATGTCCTTTTCTCCTGTAAGTATATACAATGTCTGACTGCTACAGCATGAGGAGCAAACAACAGGGCAGGAGCGGCCAAGCCATTTGATCACCAGGAGAGTAAAAAGCCAACAATGAGAGAATTACTGAGGCTGCCTGCCCACATGGGCCCTCAGTATGTGTATAATGGAGACAGGAGAATGAACCCACTCACACTGGGAAAAAGGTTTATCGAATGACCATAGCTACTGATACGGAACAGAAAAGGCTTACGACGCGCCGAAAGAGAACAGCAATCGTTTGTGGTGTGTGTGCCATCACCTCTGAGCATGGAATCAGAAGTCTGTTCAGTGATTAACGCTGAGGGATTCACATTTTTGTCTTTCTAAATTCTTATCTTCTAAGCGACAGCTGCAGCAAGCTTTGTGTACTGTTGCCATGGTTACCACTTTTACTCTCAAATTGTAAAATAAATTTAGCAATTTCCCTGAGGTCTTGTACCGAAGGGATCAATAAAGTTTTATTCTAATTTTATTCTAATTCTATTTCTAAATGTTGTCTCCCACCGGTGAGCACTGATAAAACAGATGGTCTCACTGCAGTAAATCCAGCTAATGTTATCATTTTCAGGCTCTCTCTGTCTCTGTTGTTCTCCTCACCTGCCATTAGTATTGCTATCAATGCAAATTGTACAACTAACCTGTGGAGACATTTCAGACACAGTCCATTCACAAATTCATGTTCCTCCATAGACTAAACTTTGGAATTAGGTGAGTACCTTTGTTATGAAATTAAAGGGTCACCAGTATTTAAGTGCTTTAATTCCAGATTTATTATTTTTATTTTTTTGGCCATTGCTTTAGGACCCTCCTCGTGGAAAATCAAGTCAGGTGGCCTAGGTGTGTAGATCTATATAAGAAAAAGGCATCACACACCAGACCAGAACAAGATTAGTTTGGAAAATTTTGCTTCAGGTTATTGTTGAAGCAATGTGAATGAGAACTTCACACCCCTGTACCTTATAAGGATGTCCAGTGCTACCATTTAACACTAAACGTGGGTATTTCTGGTGCACATTCTAATAACCAGCATGATTGTGTTTACTCTATCACCTTCTGTTTCAGAGATTGCTATGGTTTGTTGTCATTTCTGTCCCTACTGACACAACAGGACACAGTGTCTTGGTTCAGGGCCCTGGATTAGAGTTCCCGTCTTACCTTTTCATAACACATTTCATTTAGCAGCAGCTGAAGCATAAAAGAAACCATCTGTCAGGACTCACACCTCTGTCCAAAACGCATTAAAAAAATCTATGTGGAACAGTGGAAGAGAACAGCACGTGTGAAAGACAAGTTCAAAAACTACCTCACATTGGACCTCTAAACCATCATGTACAGGAAAAACTATCAGATCAATATCATTTTTTTTCAATGGACTTCTAGGATATTTTATGCCTTTTATTAGGAATTGACAGAAGATTGTACCATTGAAAATTTCTCAAAGCTGGATTGTTCTTCATGTGATGTAGGTAATCCTTCAGCTACACTGATTTTATAAAGCAGAGGGCCACAGGGGCTGGACCTATCCCAGCTGACCGTGGGCAGGAGGCGGTGTAAACCCTCTGCAGGTCACCTGTGTGTTGCAGAGCCTCACAGCCAGTTTAGAATCACCACATAACCTGCCATACATCTTTGGGCCGTGAGAGGAAGCAACTTCACACAGACAAAGGGAGTACATGTAAACTCCACACAGAAAGGCTTGAGCTGACCAGCAGATTCCAACCCAGATTACAGATAGTATTTTAAAAATTTACAACCCTTAGCTTGGATGCTCAAGATCTAAATCCAAATAAATTGCAGCTTTGCAATCATCTGAACCATATAACTTATAAGTGGACAATATCTCTTTCCCCCTGCATACACACAGTGGCTCCTCCCCTTCTTTTTCCATTCAGAATAGTAAATTATTCCAGTCTAGCGCCACATTCACAGCTGAGACACCCTGTCGTATTTCCTGTGCTCTAGTCATATCCATTTTCAGCCATTGCTTTACCATCACTGGATGCTGTTTATTGTCTTATTGCACCACTTCATCTTTTGACAGTCTCCTCATCATCACCACATCAAGCGCTCTGACAGACTCGTGATGGATATGAGCTCCAGCTCCAAGAGCCCCTTAAACTACTCTCGCTCCTTCAGACATAACCTATACTCCAGGAAAACATCACACACTTCATTACAAATCTTCCTGCCTATATGTTTAATGTCAGAAGCTCTTTTTCAGTACAGTCTTGTGGGTGACACTGGGTTTTTACTGGTACTACTGTTGCAGCAGAGAACTGAAGACATGAGTGAACTTTTTGGGACACAGTGCAAAGGAGTCTAAAAATAATACCCCTTTTTCTATATAATTAGTTGACAACTAATTATTATCATGGCACCAAACATCCAGAGATCCTCTCCCTTATTCTGTTGCTTGAAATGTTCAATATCTTTGCTGGCTGTGGAGGCCAGTTGTGTCGAGGTGTCTCTTGATCTTACTTGACATCCTTGTTGCATTTGACAGTTTTCCTGAGCAGATGAGTGACACAGCAAACTGCCCTCTTCCAAAAAAAAGTTGCAAGCCAAATAACTTTGACTGCACAACCTGATTGTTTCTGGCTTAGATTCAGTAATCTCAGGCTGCTCTGGGATGAGGTGTATCAGCAGTCCTTTCAGCTTTATTTGTAATGACAAATCTTTCCATCTCCTGCCCTTATAAGCAGGCCTTATAAGACCTTAAACTCTGGATATCTGCTAATACAGATCGACTCGCAGGCTTGTTCAAGTAAAATCAAGCAGCAGCTATTGTTCAGTTATTAGAAATATATATGGCACTACAGGACTCAGCTACCTACACAGCCCTGTGTGTATGCTATGTTTTTTGAGGGGCAAGTTTGCCAACGAAAGACAAGTTGCAGCAGAAAGTAATGTTTGTAAATGCAAAGGAGACATGGCAGGACTGAAACACAATGACTGGTAGAGCCTCCAAACGTACAATCATTGACTGCCCAAACCAGCTGGACGTCCCCCTGATCAGGGTCAGTCCACACAAAGCCTCAGACCCAGACAGACCCAGTGCTCAGAGTTTGCCACACTCAGTTAGGTGGGGTTTTCATCAAGCTCTTTTTAGGGCCTTCTGGGCTCTGACTGAGGAGGTAATCCACTGTAATCCCGTTTTCCTGAAAAGACATGCTAAGGACCTTGAGGACTACAGGCCAGTTTTCCTGGTATGCTTCACTATTGTGTAAATGAAGTGAAAGAACACTTTTTGACCAGCTCTTGAGTATGGAGTCAAAGTGCCTGGATCTGTTCCGGCTCACTGACAAGTCAAAACAAGGGGTAGATGATGGAAGAGTGACTCTATTACATACTGTAGCTGGATACAAATAAAATGGGATTCATGAGACCTCATACAAGGAATGGTGGTATATACCTTTATCTAGAGTTTATTGTCAGAGAAAGGATACTTTAAGCTGCTTTATCCAACTCTTTTAAGAAAAAAATAAAGGAAATAAAACATAAAGTTTAAAATGTATTACTGCTAGTACAATTCAAAGAACACTTTGAGCTCGACTTTATTCACCTTCTCCCTGTTTTAGTCTTGGTACAGCAACCTTGCGGGTCATACCATCAAAGAATGCCCCATCCAGTCCAGTTAATGGCACAAAGTACCTGGATGACATGGCATAGTGGCCCACATGAATGGCACCAATGCTCTCAGTCTGATCACCATCACACAGTAAACAACCTGGTCCGGACATCTCAGGAAAGCTCAGGAGCAGAGAGAAACGAGATCCACAACAATCACTCAGCTAGAAAGGCCAGCTGGCAGAACCAGTACAATCACTACAATATGTTGAAACCTAGATAGACACCTCATCCTTATCACACTGATTCTGTATCCTAGAAAGCCCAGGAGCAGCTCCACTTGTTGAGGAAGTTCACAACTTTGAACGTCAGCAAGAAGACTTAAGTATTGGTTTACGGGACTCACCAACTGAATCCTTACTGACCTTCAACAGCTGAGCATGTTACAATGTCCTCGCCACCAAATACAAAACCAGACTTTCCTGCATAACTAACCAGACCAGAAAAATAAATAGCTCAATCCAAATCCCCCTATCTGAGCTGTACAGAAGATGGGCAGACAAATACTAAAATATTCTGACACTCATGCACATTTTTTTAAATAATGTACATTTTTTCTGTCAACCTGTCACCTAGATTGTTAAGCTGATCTTTGTAATGAAATATTTTGTCAAATTTGTTTAAAACAAGGGCTGCAAGGTGGCGCAGTGGTTAGCACTGTTGCCTCACAGCTAGAAGGTCGCCGGTCCGCGTCCCGGTAGGAGCACCGGGATCTTTCTGCGTGGAGTTTGCATGTTCTCCCCATGCCGTGTGGGTTCTCTCTGGGTTTTCCGGCTTCCTCCCACACAGTCCAAAAACATGTTGAGGTTCATTGGTGATTCTAAAATGTCCATAGGTGTTTATGTGAGTGTGCTTGGTTGTTCCTCGAAAACATTGCTTGGCTAGTCACAGCCACCAGCTTGCAAAGAGCACACAAACAGAAATGAAGGCCACATTTCAATGTGGTCTAATTAGTGACAACTCTTGTAACCTCTGACCAATGACATTTTCCCTTTCAAGTGGCTAAAATACAAAGAAACTATTACCTTGATGTTTTGTGCACTGCTCTATTCTAATGATAACTGGTATTGGAATTTTTGCAGTTTGACAACCTCAACAGGGAGACACATTTATCGCCTTCATATACATTGACTTTTATTAGCACGGGCAATGGAAAGCCAGCACTGTAGAGCTGACTGGCATTGAGGAGAGCAGTGCTGCAACTAGTGTTGACCCAGAAAGTTTAATTCAGAGCCCACTCTGCAAACCTAATAAACTGTCATTATTAAATACCTTACATGAAGAAAACAATTTGTTTTTAATCAATTCAATATTACTTAGTAATACAGTACAAGATGAACCATGGACTAATATGTTGTATAATCTTTCCTAATGGGTGCCTTCCCAACCATGCCATACACACCAAATAAACACAAGCTTCTTCCTTATTCACCTCCATCCAAACCAAGTCAAGTGTAAAAACAAGTTCAAGCTGTGGATTTTTATTGGATTTGTCACTTAGAAGCATTCTATTTAGCCTGGTACCATGAAATAGCCAGTGAATATGATGCCAAGTCACCTCATGTGTGGTTACTATACCATGTAATACTGATGAATGACACCCTTCCCTGGACCTTAACCCTAATCTTAATAATTTATTGAGTCAGTTTGCCATAAAATAACACTCAAAAGATTCAAATGCATTAACGCAACACATGGAACATGCCTGAAGTGGCACGCTATTTACAGTACATGCAGTCCCATTATATCCGTTATTCTCGTACACATTATTACTTGATTTGTTGTTCAAATAAAACTTATTATTCACATATTTAATTTGGTAAATGTATGTTACCACCAACCACAGATAAATACTGTATGATGAATAAACAGTGAATGACAGCCAAGATGTCATCCTTGTATTTCTGAATCAACATATCAAAACATAAAATGCAGTAATGATATAAAATATAGCTGAAAACCAAAAATTTATGTAAAAGATCACATATATACAGTCAAGTAGAAAGAGTCATTTTTTATTTGGTTGACTGTTGAACAGGCTGTCTGTTCCCCAGTCTCTTTAAAAATGCTGCATTCATTTGATGTGAGATCATTGACCAGGCAATGATCCTGCTAATGAGGTATTTATTGGTATAGTTAATCAAATAACCCTGGATAAACATGTCCTGGTTACTGCATGGCTAAGACACATTTTGAGATGCGACATAGTCGGTAGAGCACTGACTTTGACACGAGAAGGTCAGAGATGAAGGAGGATATTTACAACACTATCAGGTTTTTGGAAATGTTTCTCACTGTTCCCTGAGTGGAGGGGAGTCAAACTAAGCAAACCTGAAGTGTATTAAAAACTAAAACCAATTTTGAGTCGGCAGTCCCAGACGGTGGCCAGCAATGATGCAACCCCATGTCAACAGAGAGACAGCTGCCTGTTTCAAAGGAAGATCTGAGTGGTCCTGTCTGCGTTTATGTGTCGGCATATGAGCATACTGGGGGCCAGATAGGAACTGTGTGTGTGTGCCTGCAGACACTTTGAACTACAGGAAGTTTCTGCTTTGCATATGGTTGGGGTCTGTTCAATGAAAATCTACATTCCAAATGCTGTTTTATATCCTTTCTAATAAAGTCATAGGAAGAAAAAAGGAATTATGAATATAACTAACAAATGACTAAATGTAATTGACAAAAAGTACATATAGTATTTGGACAAGAGCACATTTTTCCAGTCTCTGTCCTGCATGTGACATATGTTTAGGATTGTCCAATGACTTTGGATGCATTTGCCTGAGCACACAGAATGCACCTAAAGAGCAGTGTTCCAGTTCCACAGGTAACCTCCATGCTTGACAAATAAAGTAGAAGGCTTTGCATCAATATTAAGATTTAGCCAAATGCATCATGTTGGACAGACATTTCATCATTCAGCAGTCAAACGATCCTAAACATGTGGCCAAAGGAACCAAGACGGTGAACGGGTGCAGAGAGACCAGGCTAAAGTCAGAAAGATTGCATAACAAGCGAGAGCTGAAGGTGGCTGCAGTTAGACCTAGGAGAGCATCACCAGGAAGGACACGAGGATGTCTGTGCGTCAAAGACTTCGGGCAGTTATTGACTTCAAAAGATTTTCCACAGAATTACCGTCAAGACTCTGAAGTCACCATATTTACCACACAGATCTTTCTGTATTCATGTAAATGTCCTCAGATTACATTACAGATCTGTCACTGTCATGCAATTTCCATTATTTTTATTACAAATATTACAAATCGAAGTTTGGATGCACAAAAATGTGTGTCTGGACTCCCATGTGTCCTCAAGTACTCTCTGAGCATGTGATGTTGGTGATGCTCTGCCCTCTAGTGGTAAAACCCAAAAAATCAAAATGAGCATCCCCATCATTGATGTTTTCAGTAATTCCATATGGAAAAAAGAATTAA